>NC_084626.1:30988847-31088847 GCF_033978795.1 Nerophis ophidion
GGTTTCTTGACCCACACGCCACGCGTTCAGGTCGTGCCTCGTCTCTGGCCTTGGCCGGAGGTCGCGGATGCAATCTACACACCCGAACCCGAACAGATCATGCGCCCTCGAAACGGAATACGGAAGGGAAGATAAGCAAAGTAAAAAAAAAAAGGCGTCTCTTTAATGGGGTGTGTGGCGGAGAGGTGTTGGCTTTAATTTTAGCGTCTATCTAATGAGATAAGCAGTGAGAGGATGTCGAGAGGCCCCTGGGACACAGGCGTGGCAGACTGGTGAGCAAGTGACAGGGGAATGTGGACACTGGCCAGAAAATCCCGAGGTCAGCTGGTTTTGAGCTGACGGAAAGCCTGTGTGTGTTTGACACAATACCTCGGCTGGACAGAAACGCATACTCGATACAGGCGGGGGAGTGCCGGTGACACAATGCAATTGGAGGCTGGATAATGATGGTATATTTCTAGAAATCAACTGGACTTGTTTACTGTACGCAATTTATTTGAAACTAGACTGTGTCCAAATGTGTAGTCTGATTAAAGGCCTACTGAAACCCACTGCTACCCACGCAGTCTGATAGTTTATATATTAATGATGAAATCTTAACATTGCAACACATGCCAATACGGCCGGTTTTGTTTACTAAATTGCAATTTTAAAATTTCCCGCGGAGTTTCTTGTTGAAAACGTCGAGGAATGATGACGCGTATGATGACCTGTGTTTGTGACGTTATTGGTTGGAGGGGACATATTAGCTCAGCACCACTTACGGCTAAAAGTGGTCTTTTTCCATCACATAATTACACAGTAATTTGGACATCTGTGTTGCTGAATCTTTTGCAATTTGTTCAATTAATAATGGAGACGATAAAGAACAATGTTGTTGGTGGAAAGCGGTGTATTGCAGTGTGCCGGTGTTTCTTTGTTTGTTGTGAAGCTTTAACACAGAGCGGTCAAGCGGACATGTTTCTCTACGTCAGGGGTGTCAAACTCAAATACAGAGAAGGCCAAAATTTTAAACCGAACAAAGCCGCGGGCCAAGGTCGAACAAATTAACCTTTTAGGTGGTAGCGTGTATTGTAGCGTCCCGGAAGAGTTAGTGCTGCAAGGGATTCTGGGTATTTGTTATGTTGTGTTACGGTGCGGATGTTCTCCCGAAATGTGTTTGTCATTCTTGTTTGGTGTGGGTTCACAGTGTGGTGCATATTTGTAACAGTGTTAAAGTTGTTTATATGGCCACTCTCAGTGTGACCTGTATAGCTGTTGACTAAGTATGCTTTGCATTCACTTATGAGTGTGTACGAGCTGCTTATATCATGAGGCTTGGCCCGCACGCTGTTTGTATAGAACGTTAAAGGCATTGCCTTTAAGGCACGGCCCCTAATATTGTTGTCCGGGTGGAAATTGGCAGATATTCACGAGAATGGTTGCCCAGGGAGATTTTTGGGAGGGGCGCTGAACTTCGGGAGCCAGAGTTTGACACCCATGCTCTACGTCAACCAGCATGTTTTTGGATGGGAAAATTTTGATATTAAGTCGGCTCTTACCGGAGACATCAGTGGATCATGCGTCCTCCTGCAGTAGCTGGCTCCTCGGCTTCTCTCTGAGACACTGGCGTGTTCACCGCGGCCATCTGACTTTGAGGTATGGCTTTACAATCTCACTAAAACACTATTAAAACAATAAGCAAATAAGGGATCTTGCAGAATTATCCTAGTAAATGTGTCTAATTACATCTGAAACGCTCACACTGCCGCCGCCCGGAGCCCATCCATCCATTCATCTTCTACCACTTATTACCTGGGGTTGCGGGGGGCGCTAGTGCCTATCTCAGCTACAATCGGGCGGAAGGCGGGGTACACCCTGGACAAGTCGCCACCTCATCGCAGAGCCAACTCAGATAGACAGACAACATTCACACACTATGGTCAATTTAGTGATTCCAATCAACCTATCCCCAGGTGCATGTCTTTGGAAGTGGGAGGAAGCCGGAGTACCCGGAGGAAACCCACGCATTCATGGGGAAGACATGCAAACTCCACACAGAAAGATCCCGAGCCCAGGATTGAACCATGACTACTCAGGACCTTCGTATTGTGAGGCAGACGCACTAACCCCTCTGCCACCGTGAAGCCCGGACTTTTTAACTTCTTATATGATATTGGAGCCCTGTGTATTGGCTGATAGCCATATATCATCAGCATTACATACTTTTGCTGTTGTGTCGTGTGGAATTTTAGAGAAGGCTTGACCAAGTGAAATAACTCAGAATAGTAGGTGTGAAAAGGACTAACCAGATGACAGATTTATGCTTTATTTTTGGCTGGCGACACAGAGTGCTCACAATAATCTATCAAATAAAACGCATGATGCAGTAAGTTGTATGATCCAGACACGTTTGGAGACTTTGTAGATGTAAGTAACCATGAATTGATTAACGTGGACCCCGACTTAAACAAGTTGAAAAACTTTATTCGGGTGTTACCATTTAGTGGTCAATTGTACGGAATATGTACCGTACTGTGCGATCTACTTATAAAAGTTTCAATCAATCAATCAAAAGTGTATGCAACCATAGTTATTTGACACCTATATTTACATGTGGTCTATAGACTCCAATATTGTTTAATTAAGAACACCTATTTCATCCATCACCTGCGTGCTATTGTGTGATTAGTAAGTAAGTAAGTACATTTTATTTATAAAGCGCTTTTCACAGATAAAATCACAAAGCGCTGAACAAAACATAGGTGAAGTAAAACAACAAGTCAAAACAACAGGGGCAACATCATAAAAAGGATAAAAAGTGGATTAAAAATGATAGTTAGACTTACGCTTCCTTTTATTGTCATTCAAATTTGAACTTTGTAGTACAGATAAGAACGAAATTTTGTTGCATTAGCTCATGGTAGTACAGGATAAAAGAGCAGAAAAAAAAAAAGAGTTAAAAGGTGCAATAACTTAAAAGACAAGTTTTCAAATGTTTCTTAAAAGTGTCAACACAGTCAAGATAATGAAGGGACAGGTGCAAGTTGTTTCAGATTCTGGGAGTTATAGCCTGGAATGCCAGGTCTCCACAGGTTTTAAAATGACTTTTGGGGATCTTTTGGAGACCCTGGCCTGAAGACCGAAGGCTGCGCCCTGAAGAGTAGGGGCATAACAAGTCAGTGATGCACTGAGAGGCCCCACCAGGCAACGCACGGAAAGTCAGAATTTAAATCTTAAACTAAATACGGAATTTGATTGGAAGCCAAAGAAGATGGGATTAAATGGGGATGAAAAGTCTGGCGGCTGCATTTTGTACCGTCTGAAGTCTCTTTAGCGTTGACTTGTTGAAAACAGTGAAGAGAATTGCAATAGTCATTAAGAGATGCAATGAACGAGTGAATGATAATTTTGAGATCCAATTTGACAGCCAATTTCTGACTTGAGAATTTTTTCTGAGATGATAAAAACAGTTTTTGCTCATTTGACGACAGTGATCCTGCAAAGACCTTGACTGATCAAACACAACCCCAAGGTTTCTAAGGCTGCTTTTAACAGATGCACCCAGAGCACCAAGTGAGTTCTTGATCAGGGGGATCTTTTTTTGGGAGCATTTATCAGTTTCCGTTTAGCTGCTGTTTAACTGCTAGCTCCTACTAGCCTAATCCCCCCCTTTGTTTACAATTCTAAATGACTTCACTAAAATACAAATAACGATCAAATTTGCGTGCTTTTTGGAGGTCTTCGAGATGTTAACTGGCTGTCCAAAACACACTGCAGGGCTGCTTGTATCGGAATTTACACTTTCCATTATATAGAAGATTCTAGATGCATGCTGATATCATCCAATACTTGTGTTTTTGCGGATATCAATATTGGCTTGGGACACACCTAATCAACACCTTATATAGGAGTAGTAGGATTTAGAGTAAGCTTACATAACATTGAGGACCTACAAGATTGACACTACAGTTCATACAAGGCCAGTGGTTAAAATATATTTCTTTAAAGATGCACACTAACAGCTTATCTTCTGGAGTGTGTAAAAAATATCCCATCTCAGTATATGTACAAGTGTAAAATAAATAAGCAAGTAAACATATGGACTATATCAGCCATTTGTTAGGGCATATTTAAGAAGGGTTGATAAAAACAGGAGTTTTTCCATTTAAAAAAACAAACAAAAAAAAACATTCATGCGTCAAACAAATATTTTTTAATGAAAAGTTTTTAGTATACTTGGGGCTTGATCTACTAAGATCCAATTACCACACGCTAAATAGCATGTGCAAAGTATACAATCGTGTGGACTTTTAATGGGCGTGTTGCATCTGATCTAAGACTGCGTCTACACTTTTCCTGAGGGAACTTTCCTGAAGGAATCAATAAATTACTATCGATCTGCACTTGATACGTGCAAAAGTGGTGCAGACAGAATTATTTACTAGAGGTTTTTGCATGTACTACGTGGATTTCACAATGGAAACACTCATTTATTGCACTTTCATTGTCATGATCCACGTCTTGGATCATGGCATATTCTGGTTTTGGTTCTGTTTATCACATTCTGTCTAGTATTTGTCTTCCTCAGTTCTTTGTGGCACTTCCTGGTTTATTTTGGTTGTCCTAGCAACGCACTTGTGTCACCTGCCTTTCCTTGTGATCACGCACACCTGTCTCCTGATTTATCTCCCTATATATGCCCGCCTTTGTTTGACATTGAGTCTTGGAATACACGCAACAGCTGACGCCGCTCTTCCAACATTGTGGTAAATCTATTTTTGTATACTTGTTAGCTTCTACTCTATTTTGTTTGTTTATGTCCCTAGCTTCCACGCTGGCGCCCTTTGTTCTTTCTAGCTCCCAAGCTAGTTTTGTTGGTTTTTGGTTAGTGCTTTTGTTCAAGTGTTTTTGTTCTTAGTTTGTTTTATTATGTAAATAAATTCTTATCCCTACCCTCACACTGTGTTCCATCCTCCGCTGCACCCACGAGAGAACAACTCGTCACCACAATGCCACCGAGACGTCACATTCATGTTATTATGCTCCTATCAGAGGTGTTTTGCTACATTTTGAAACACTTTTTAAGGCCATTATAGAGGCAGCCCTGCAGTGACTCTACAACAGAACCCATGTTTTTAGCCTGTTGAAGCCTCGGCGATCTAGGAGGCACGAACTGCGAGGTGTGTTTGAAATTTTCTAGACGCAAGAAAATGCATATTGCAGGATGTTTTGGAACAGTAATTTTGCCTAACATGCACAATCATGAGACAAGACGACTTTTTTTTTGCTTTCTGACATGTAAAAATCGACTCATTTTAGGTGGGAGCAATTAATTCCAACTCTAAATCGCTTTAAAAATGCATTCAAAATCGTTAATACTTATTATTTCTGTAACCAGCATAATAACCGAGCTGTAGCGACATTATTATTGTAAGAGCGAAAACTGAGGGGCTCTTTTTCTGTAGCGTAGTAACACATCGGTGTTACAGTACTAGCCGTAAAAGCTAACTACGGCAAGAAAAAAGCTAGCTTCAATGTCAACATATAATACGTTTGAGTTTCTATTGTACAACACTGCAATAAGACAATAACCTGTACTGACTAAAAAACATGAATAATGAAAATGGAAATGATTTATTGTCAATTCTTAACATGCACAAGACACATAAGAACTGAAAAGTACATTTTCGGCACAGTCCCAATAAGTGCACGATCATATTACAGCGTCTGTAAAGTATTAGTTTGTTGTTGTTTGTACACAGTGAGCCAGAGAGTGGATGTACTGTATCGATCATGATACACGCATGACGATGGACAGTTGTTTGTTTGGTCCAGCTGGGCGGGGACATTTACTGGTGATTTTGGGAAAGCACGCCATTATGCCGAAATAGCTTGTCTCAGAGTTACACATTTATAGCGTCGTCGCTTTCACCCTACTTTCCCGGCTTACGTCTGCTCAGTCGCCTCACTCTTCTTTCGTGCTAGCTTCTATAAGCACTAGTTCATCCTTCGTATATTCAGCTTTAAAAGCTTAAGGTTGTGAATCCTCTTTTCCCAAAAAAAGTCGTCTTTGTTGTCTGTTATCAAGTTTAGAACAAACACTTCAAAAGTAGGAACACACATGTTGCTAGAAGTCAAACGTGCGCTGCTTTGGTGACAGAAATCAATGCGCGAAAGAAATCAGTCCCAGAAACTATTAAAATCATCAAAAATACAGTAAATATTGTACATATTACATATTGTTATGAACATGTCTGCTACTACATTATATATAGATTTCCATTGTGTATATAAGACGTTGATGGAGGGTTTTGAAGTTGTTTTAGAGGACTTTGAAGGCTACAACGGTGACTCCCATTAGCCGCATCTTCCAAGTGTTTATCATCTTTAAAGGCCTATTGAAATGAGATTTTCTTATTTAAACGGGGATAGCAGCTCCATTCTACGTGTCATACTTGATCATTTCGCGATATGGCCATATTTTTGCTGAAAGGATTTAGTAGAGAACATCGACGATAAAGTTTGCAACTTTTGGTGCTAATAAAAAAGCCTTGCCTGTACCGGAAGTCGCAGACGAAAACGTCACAAGGGTGAGGGCTCCTCACGTCCTCACATTGTTTTTAATGGGAGCTTCCAGCAACAAGAGCTATTCGGACCGAGAAAACGACAATTTCCCCATTAATTTGAGCGAGGATGAAAGATTTGTGGATGATAATATTGATAACGAAGGACTACAAAAAAAAAAAATTAAGTAAAAAAAAGAAAAACGCGATTGCATTGAGACAGATTCAGATGTTTTGAGACACATTTACTTGGATAATTCTGGGAAATCCCTTATCTTTCTATTGTGTTGCTAGTGTTTTAGTGAGATGAAGTAGTGCCTGATAGTCGGAAGGGTGTGTCAACTGGTGTCTTGACGCCAGTCTCTGAGGGAAGTCAACAGCAGCTGCATGGATGGCGCAAGCTAAGCTGATATCCAGTAAGAGGCGACTTTTTACCACAATTTTCTCACCAAAACTTGCCGGTTGACAAGTGGTCGGGAACCATGTTCGCTTGACCGCTATGATCCATAGTAAAGCTTCACCTCCGGGAATTTTAAACAAGGAATCACCGTGTGTTTGTGTGGCTAAAGGCTAAAGCTTCCAAACTCCATCTTTCTACTTTGACTTCTCCATTAGAGATGCGCGGTTTACGGTCACAACTGCGGAGTCCGCGGGTCGGGTGGGTGACATGACGAAAAAATTGATTTTAAATAGATTCGGGCGGGTGGCGGTTGAACCAATTCGGAAATATATATTGTAATAATCCCAGGAATGTAGGCTCATAAAACTTCTTCGTTTGTCTTGTCTTTATTGCACAAGATGTAATACAACCACACAACAGCTCTCATGTCTCTAACGCTTTTCCCGGGACAACTCAAACTCTCACTTCCTGTCGATAACGTCACTTCCCTATCTCTCCCGGAAGTCCCGCCCCCCAGCCAAAGTCATTGGCTAACACCCCGTAGCCAGCCGCTACATTATACATAGTTAAATGTTATGTTGAAGAGGTTCTTTTAGCCTACTGACGTGTATTTATAAATGGTTGATTTATATAGGCTAGTAGGTAAAGTGTTGTACCTGACAACTCTTGATGGTACAATCCATATATCACGTCACAGACAACGTCACGCTAACATCACGTGACACCTCTGATGAAGGCTGCAGAAGCAAGGTAGCCCAAACTTGTCAGGTACAACACTTTACCTTACTAGCCTATAGAAATCAACCATTTATAAATAGTTAAATGTTGTTACCCACATACGAAAAACGAGCAGCACTCTTTGAAACAGTATGTGGGCATACTTTTATTTTGAAGTGTCTCGTTTGGTCTGTCGACCGATGTAAGGAAGCTAGTTCCAGGTATGGCCAACGAGGTATTTTACATTTGTTGGTATTTTACTTGGTAAAATGTTTGATCCACATGCTGTGCATGTTATTATTTTTACATTTGTAACGTGGTTTATTTATTACAGTTTTCACGGTGAATTTGAAGGGAAAGTAAGCCTTCAAATAAATCAAAAAAGTTCAAAAAAGCCATTGTGTCTGTGCTATTTGGAGGGAGTTACACGTTCTAACCTCACTAATGCCTTGCATCGTCTATATTAGATATATAACAACCGACGGGTGGCGAGCGGGTGTGGCTTTGATGAAATGTTGGTTCGGGTGGATGACGACTTTAGTGGTGCGGTTGCGGATGATATAATTGCCTATCCGCGCATCTCTATTCTCCATTATTAATTAAACAAATTGCAAAAGATTCAGCAACACATATGTCCAGAATACTGTTTAATTGCGCGATGAAAAGAGACGACTTTTAGCCGCAAATAGTGCTGCACTAATATTTCCTGACAGTCTGTGACGTCACGCGCACGCGTCATCATACGAGTCATCATTCCGTGACGTTTTTAACAAGAAACTCCGCGGGGAATTTAAAATTGCAATTTAGTAAACTAAACCGGCCGTATTGGCACATGTTGCAATGTTAATATTTCATCATTGATATATAAACTATCCGACTGCGTGGTCGGTAGTAGTGGGTTTCAGTAAGCCTTTAAAATCTTTAAAAAAAAGACCTGTGTTTTTGTCCGTCATAATGATTGTGAATAATTCCCCAAAAATTCCAGTTCCCCTTTAAGTTATCCAACAGCTATGAAATAAAAACAATGATATTGCTAAATAGACAATAAGTATACTATTTTTACTTTTCACAGTCCTTATATGCTGAAAGCACGTTTACACAAGTTTCAATCCACACAAAACTATAGTAGATCAGGCCCTTGCTGTATTGCACTACAGTCTATGCATGTTTAATCAAATTCAGTAACATTCATGTGTCATATATTCACATGCTGTTGATGCATAAATGTGTTTCTTTTTTACATGTCCCCTATAATATCCTTCCCTTTTCACGTAGAATGAATAACAGGCTGTGGCTGGAGGAGGGATATTTCACACTTATTGGTGTGTTTCCTAGGAAGCATGCTGCCTCATTAAACATCAGCGTCACAATAAAGCAAAGCACCACTCTAACTAAATCCCCCACACGCCCTAACTCCCACCCAGTCTCGCTGAGGTGTCAGCTTTCACACTGTTATTGGCAGACAGGTAAGAGATGATTTCAGATAAAAGCACAAGCGCAAAGGAACGAGTACCACCATTTAAAGGCCTACTGAAATGAGATTTTCTTATTTAAACGGGGATAGCAGGTCCATTCTATGTGTCATACTTGATCATTTGGCGATATTGCCATATTTTTGCTGAAAGGATTTAGAAGAGAACATCCACGATAAAGTTCGCAACTTTTCGTCCTGACAAAAAAGCCCTACCTTTACCGAAAGTCGCAGACGATAAAGTCAGAAGTGTGGGGGCTCCTCACATATTCATATTGATTTTAATGGGAGCCTCCAACAAACAGTGCTATTCGGACCGAGAAAACGTCAATTTCCCCATTAATTTGAGCGAGGATGAAAGATTCGTGTTTGAGGATATTAATAGCGACGGACTAGAGAAAAAAAAAAAAAAAAGTTAGAAAAAATAAAAACGCGATTGCATTGGGACGGATTCAGATGTTTTTAGACACATTTACTAGGATAATTCTGGGAAATCCCTTATCTTTCTATTGTGTTGCTAGTGTTTTAGTGAGTTTAACAGTACTTGATAGTCGGAGGTGTGTCTCCACGGGTGTCTTGACGCCAGTGTCTCCAAAATACTGTGTAATTATGCGGTTGAAGCAGACGACTTTTAGCTGTGTGTGTGTGCAGCGCTCATATTTCCTAAAAACCTGTGACGTCTTGCGTGCACGTCATCATTACACGACATTTTCAAGACGAAATTCCCGGGAAATTTAAAATTGCAATCTAGCAAACTAAAAAGGCCGTATTGGCATGTGTTGCTATTTTAATATTTCATCATTGATATATAAACTATCAGACTGCGTGGTGGGTAGTAGTGGGTTTCAGTAGGCCTTTAAAGACAGTCCGGGAAAACCTGCAACTGTAGCGGAGGTTATCATTCTTAAAACAATGTTCTTACCTCGCTCAGCCCACCCTCATTGACCCTTACGGTCCAGAGCATCTGCTGACCACATTTACAACATACACACACACTATGTAATACCCCGGTTTTGCTTACAAGCTCACCATATGTTGTCAAGAGGTGGAGGGGGAGACTAGGCTGAAAGAAAAGCCACTTGTACGCTGTGCGTCTTAGGGAGGCCTGCGTCTGTCACTCACCATCCATAAGACTCCGAGGGAGGGGGACAGGTGCTTTGCTTGGCCCTACGTGTCTCTAGGGTGGCGGTCATGGGTGATTAAGGGGTGTAAAGCTGTAATATGAGCCAGCACCTGTCGGCCCCATACCCCAAAACACCACAGAGTTCCACATTTTAATTCCTTGACGGCTTCTTGTACAACCAAGGATCGCCATGGTAACAGAAGCATGGGCATATTATTTTCCTAAGGTTTCTCTGAACAAGATGGGACATATTCCCAGTGGATCATTCAAACCCAGAATGGGTTGCCTAAAACAGCACATGAGTGGCGAATCACTATCAGTTCAAATGTGTTATTTTTGGAGGGGGAGGTGGAGTTCAGCAACCTCCAAAGCTACCACATGCTATTTTGTCATTGTCCCGGCGGAGGGGAGACTGCCAGAAGATGAATAAGACACCGACCATCACTGCTCTGCCATATCTGGAAGAGCATCACTTTCATGAGTGAGGAATCGGTTTTTTTGGTTTCATTACTGTGGTTAAGCCATGATCTGTATGAAATATGCATTCTCGTTACTATTATTGTCTGACAAATAGTTAAATCCCCTACAAAAGTCACAAATTGAGTTTGTTGATGAGCAAAATAGACACTGATTGATTAACCAAATTATATATATTTTAGTTTAGCAATATTCCGATGATACAGTTAAGTACAGTTCTTACTGCTAAGATATGTTTTATGATGTTGTAGGGGATTGTGTGAAATGAAAATCAGTTGATATGACTTTTTAGGTATAAGCAATTTAAATGTATTTTACATAAGACATACATACTTTTTTCCAAGGATGGTGCTACTGTAATGGCTGCTGTTGTCCTCTGTGTTTTTTGCCGTTTGGTTGAGACCCTTTCTGAACTGCGCAACAAGTGGTGGCGCTTTTGGGACTTTGGTAGATTAATTATGTATATATTATCACACAACTCATATGCTTAAGGGCCGTTGCTATAGTTATCAATTATGCCGAAATTGTATTTTCCTTGTCTGTGCAAAACTGGCAAACCAAAAGATTGCAAGCCAGTCTCTTATCAGCGTTTGGTTCCAGAATCGGCCAGCTGACTGCCAAGGTCGAACATCGGGTACCGTGACGCAGACAGAGCAGAGACAAGGCGATATTACGACTGTCAGCACATTTGCATTTTTGTGTAATTATATATTGTGCCTAACTGGAGCTGTCAGTGATGTAACCAGGGACATCACAAATAAATACAGGCAGCAAGTGGGCAAGACTTTAAAGCGTTTTTTGGATTGTATCTAGAGTACTGCCCAAAATCTTTCCTCAATTTAGCAAAATTTAACTCCGTCTCTGCATGATTCCTTGCTTCTCGTCTGTTTAATAGATGTCATCAGTGTTTGAACCTGACATCTTGACATTTTGTAAAGTTTTAAATTTGCTTCGAGGAGCCTTTTTGCCATGGTTGGGTTTGCACCGGATAGCCGCTGGCTCCCTCTCACACGGCAGTCTATGTGAAGAGACCAGAGGAAATGCGGACAAAGAGGCAGGCCTGTGGAGCTAGCGTTGGAATAGACAAGCTTTACAGAGGCCTGGCTGAATGCACATGTATCGGACACTGGACGGATTTTCGCTCATCCGTGCGGGCTGGACATTGGCCGGGAGCTAGTGGGCAGCCGAGGACGGAGTGGGCTCTCTTGGTTGCTTTGTTCCGATCTCTGGCCGTGGTGCCCAGCAGACGATGGTGAGGAGCACTGCAGTGGTGTTTTTGATTTATTGTCTTTGTATATTCATGGTGCAACCATATGTGTGCAATATGTATTACTCATTGCTATTTTTTCATTGTGTTTTAATTTCCTCACTGTACGTGGAAATGGTGCCACTGAAGTGGCAGCTGGTTATATCAGCCCGGTGCTCTTTTGATGTCCTTTAATGTTTCTCTCTCGTTTCCATATGTTTTTACCTTTATGTATTTGCACTATAACCAAATAATTGCCCCATTGTGGGCTAAATAAAGTATATCCTATAAGAATCAGGATATTACACGTTTCATGAATAGCATTACACCTCAACTTGAGAGTGCCTCGACTTAAAGGCCTACTGAAACCCATTTCTACCGACCACGAAGTCTGATAGTTTATATATCAATGATGAAATCTTAAAATTGCAACACATGCCAATACGGCCGGTTTAGTTTACTAAACTGCAATTTTAAATTTCCCGCGAAGTGTCCTGGTGAAAACGTCACGGAATGATGACGCTTATGTTGACGCGTGCTTGTGACGTTATTGGTTGTAGCGGACATTTTAGCCCAGCACCACTCACGGCTAAAAGTCGTCCGTTTTAATCGCATAATTACACAGTATTTTGGACATCTGTGTTGCTGAATCTTTTGCAATTTGTTCAATTAATAATGGATACTACAAAGAAGAATGCATTCGGTGGAAAGTGGTGTATTTCGGCCGGCTGTAGCAACACAAACACAGCCGGTGTTTCTTTGTTTGTTGTGAAGCTTTAATATGGAACAGAGCGGTCAACCACATGTCATGTCAACCGGCAGGTTTCGGTGAGAAAATTGTGGTAATAAGTTGGCTCTTACCGTAAATATGAATGGAGCTGTGTCGTTCCTCCTACAGCAGCTGTTAAAGAGGCAGCCGCGACTTTGTCTCCTCCATGGCTTCACTCAGACACACTGGCGGTCACCCTACCCCTTCGACTTTCAGGTATGACTTTATAATCTCACTAAAACACTAGTAACACAATAATCAGATAAGGGATTTTCCAGAATTATCCTAGTAAATGTGTCTAATAACATCTAAATCGCTCCTGCCCTCGTCTTTTTTTTTTCTTCCTTCTAGTCCTTCACTCTCACTATCCTCATCCACGAAGCTTTCATCCTCACGCCAATTAATGGGGAAATTGTCGCTTTCTCGGTCAGAATCGCTCGCGCTGCTGGTGTCTATGATTGTAATCAATGTGCGGATGTGAGGAGATCCTCACACCGGTGATGTCACGCGCATATCGGCTTCTACTTCCGGTACAGGCAAGGCTTTTTTTTAGCGACCAAAAGTTGCGAACTTTATCGTCAATGTTCTCTACTAAATCCTTTCAGCAAAAATATGGCAATATCGCGAAATTATCAAGTACGACACATAGAATGGACCGGTAATCCCCGTTAAAATAAGAAAATCTCATTTCAGTAGGCCTTTAAAAGACTTACATTTTTGGAAATAGAGCGGTCACTCAGCTAATTGTTTATGTTTTAAGTAAGGAGCAGAAATGTGAGTGACCAGCATTCCTTCCGTTAGTTGGCGTAGCAAATGTCAGAGTGAACCGCGTAAGATCCGCCCAAAACATCTGTTCTTACTCTTAAGTATTAGCTTATAACTAGAGATGGACATAACTTTGATTTTCCAACCATGGGAAGGAAGAAAGTGAGTGAAGGACAGTGCGGAGAAGAGGTGAACAATATTAATTGAATTAAAGAAATTAATCATCCAAAGGCATGTATTCATATCTAAAAGGCTTGTTACATGATAAAATTTGGGCCTACTACATTGATTTGAGATACAACTTTTTTGACTTGAACGCTACATCAGAAAACCAAATAAGCTTGTAAGTTGAGGTAATACTGTACATTATTTTTAAACTGGTCCTTCAATATCTCAATCTCTGTGCCCGCATGGACTCGGTGTTCATATATGAACAACTGCCACACACACAGTGCTATCAACTCCAAAAATGTGACGATGCTGCTGCCCAAAAAAATACCCAAGCTGTTACAATTTATGCTACAGCTATGGGAGCTAATGTTTGGTTGGCATCCATTGGTGGATCCCTGAGAGGAAACTTGTATTAAAATTAGACAAAATGTTTGATATTTTATGATAGATGTAGGACGAGGGTAAAGATGAAGTTACATTTGTACTATTTGGATGACACTGGCTAATTAGCCGTGCAGCGGACCACGTCTCTGAGACGCCAGACAGGCTGTTTCTACAACACCACTACTTACAGGATGCCAAGCCCACTCGAGAGACACAAGTCAATAAGCTCCTGACAAAAACTTAGCAAGTGAGTCACACATTCACCTCTGCACTACTCTTCCATTACCACAGATATGTGAGCAACCTCCCTGGTCTAGAAAACCCTCCTAATATGCCAATAGACTCGCTCCGGAATTGCACACAGACCCAGAAACTAACATGTACTTTCCAGAGGCCCTTTTTGTTCACGAAATACTGTAGTAGCCTGGTGGCATCGCACAAAGGGTCTAACACAAGAGCACACAACAAGCGCCCACTCCCGTTCGCTTACCCATACTGCCTCTGGATGAATGCTGGGTGAATGGGCTGCACTCCAATGGATATGCCTGCAAGATATGAGGCTGACTGTCAGGACACACGTAAACAAAAACGCACACATTTGCATTTACAGAGGAGGGCTGGAGAACAATGAACAAGCGGGCCTTTGGAGACAGAGGCAGGGCCTGTTAAGGCTTTGCGCAATCAATGTGGAACACAGTACAAAGATGACTGACTTGTTCGAGAACAATAATTTAAAGAGTTTCATCCTTTGGGACATGTAAGCAGATGTGTGGGATTCCCACTACAGCTGGCCCGAAAATAAAATGTTAGATGTTCTCACAAAAAATTAGACTTATGATTTTTTTTAAGGGAACCAATAAAAACTAATGACACACATCATTCAAAACAAGTTTTGCTTTTTTTTTGTTACTGCATCTTACTTTAAGCAAAATTCCATTTTGTATATTGTTATTCTTTTCAGACCAGATATAAATTGTACTTCGTATGCAATAATTTCTAAAGAACTAAATTAAGAGCTTCCTCTCGGAAGCAATACTTCTGTCTTGAAAATAATAATTTTGTAAATACAAATGTAGCATTGCACATTGCATTCAAATACATATCGATTAATAAATAATAAAAATACCAATAATGATTAAATAGTAATAAAAATCAATCAGAACAATGAAGTGCAAACTTAACATGTGTATGATAAACTAATTCTATAAATAGAAATGTAGTATTGTACAATGTATACAAATAAATAAGAAGTAAAACATTGCGACGACTATATAGTTTTGGTGAGTGGCTAAACGCAGGCTTTTCCTTAAAGTATCCTGGGCTCCTTGTTAGTGTATGCTGATGTTAGAGACAATGTACATTTCATTTCACGTGTAATATGTCACTATATTGATGATTTACTCAGTTATAATTCTATGAAAGTGTTGCAGCACACACGTACAAGCTGTCCAGTTTGGATGTACATAACTGCTTTAGTGATCGTTGTGTATTGTTCTCCTTTTTCATCATACTTAAACTTAGACAAACTTTAATGATCCACAAGGGAAATTGTTCCACATGCAACCTTGTGTAAATGATTCCACTCGAGAAAGCTGCTTCTTAGCTGTAGTTTGTTGTTGTCGCGGTTTTGTTAGTTTTATAGAGTTGCATTTCCCCCCCTCTCGTCTTAAAGCTGTTTCAGATGCTTGGTTAAGTTTCCTGGGCTGCTTTCATATTCAAAGAAACTTTGCAGCGTGCAGTCATTTATTTTACGGCTGTTGCTGCAAATCTAAAAGCACGGACGACCCTTTTCTTTTGTTTGTACCAAATGTCTTGCTCTCTTTCGCATAAGCCATGTTTTGCCTGGCTTGTGGATCCATGCTAAGGAAGTAAAGGACTGGCGAGGGCTACAGAAGCTAATGGGAGCGAAAAATATGCTGGAGCAATAGGAGAAAAACAGACTTGTTATTTTTTTAAATCATCTGCAACAAAAAAAACATTGTATTTATCGATAAAAACGATATACCGCTCAGGTCTAACTGCAGCATTTATTTCAAATGCTTGATTACCTTTTTTTAAGCCATATTGATAATAATGCATGTTTTGTAGCGGAGGTATGCTTCCCTTATTTTAGTAACTAAATAGAACTGGTCGATCACTGATTTTTAAAAATGAAACAAAGATCTCACCTGTCTGTATGCTGCGGGGTTTGGCTCCGAGGTAGGCCAGGTTGACATTCGCTTTTCTGCCGTCAATGATAGGATTGGGATCTTTGCAGGCTCTCTCTGCGGCTCCTCGGTCGGTCATCGTTACCTGGTGGGGGAAACGGACATGGACGGAATAATACATTAACTAAGCATTAAGATAAGGCTGCAACCAGCAGGGGCGCTGTCTATTCAATTAAGATTGCAGTCTAACGAGTAACGACGAGGTATCCACTATGAAAGGTTGTGACCTCAGGCGAGCCAGAGTCCTGTACATTGGACATTTGTGTTTCACACCGCAGAAGAAATTGATCAAAAACAAAATGTCCACCACGGAGGAAACAGATTCTCAGGAGTATATGTATGTATCCATGCAAAAATATTGAAAAAAAGATTATTTACCCCCAGATCAAGGACAGTAAATGGTATAGTTTAAAAACAAACCAAAAAAAAACCTCTTCTTTGCGGTCTACATAACATGTAATCGTGGCGCTTTGGTCCGAATTTTGCATAAGTTATGTTTTACAGACCATCCTCCAGCCTAGGGCTGGGCGATATATCGATATTCTCGATATATTGCCGGTTTGTCTCTGTGCGATATAGAAAATGACTATATCGTGATATTCAAGTATACATTCTCACGCAGTTGCTTTTAGCTGCGGGCATTACACTATATGTGTTCCTCACTCTTTCTTGTCTCTCCTTGTCACAGAGACGTAAACCAAGTGCACATTCTTACATACATGACGTGTGCATCGTCACATGCTTCCGCGGATCAGACAGGTAGCGACATGGTAACATTAGCTGTGATGCTAACAGTGAGGTGCGGGTGGTAATAGAGAGAGAAAGTGCGAATCTGGTAACAAACGAAGGAAGAATTCATTCTCAAGAAAAACAGCTGGGGATCCATCGTCCGGCGGTGGTTTGGCTTCAAGCGGGAAGATGTTCAACATTTATGCAGCAAAAGCGTTGCTACAAAAAGTAGCAGAACTGCTAATGTAGCATCATTTGAAAATTCACCCGCTAGAAAATGAGTGCTTGAACGCTGCATGTCAATATCTCCGTTCGGTGCCACACCAACAAAATTGCTTAGAAACTATTTCCAGATCAACACCGTATGAAAAAAAAAGGCAACAACAGAAGGAGCTAATGTCCACAGGAACCTATTATGCAGCTCATTTTTATTTGACAGTTATTGAAATATCTTGTGTGACATTGTACACTTTATTTGTTTATAACTATTGTAGTGGCGTTCTGTACAAAAAGTACACCTTAATTTAGTGTTGTTTTGATACGTCATCTTGGTGACATCATTCACAAAAGTGCACTAATAGCTTGTTTTAAAATGTATCTGACAATCTTGCACTTTCTGTTCTGAAATGACATGAATGTTTGTGCCACTGCTTAATAACGCTTTTATAAATACATTTTTGGTAAACTTACTTAGTTGTGATTTCCCTCTCTGCATGAAAGTTTAAAATGAGCATATATTAATACAATATGAACAAAAATAGTTTAATGTAGACACATAGAATCCTCGTACTGCTGTGATTATATGCATCAAGTGTCCATTCAAGGCTAAAATAAAATATTGAGATATACATCGTGTATCGTGACATGGCCTACTCAAGCTGCTTTTTGATAGTCTCTGTAGAATGTGCCAATATGTGGGCGGTCTTAACTATGTGCCGAAGTCCTCCAGGTCAAGCCACCTTGGACTGTGTTCCCAGCCCTGCAGCCATGTTGTAGTTTTAACCGTTTCCATATGGAGTCTACTGACAGATAGATATAAGTTAGAACTATACGCTACTTCACAACAGAAATGGCTACAGTGAAGGATTTTAGTATGCGTGTGCATGTACGAGCCAGTCCCCCCCCCCCCCCAAAAAAAAAGATGGCGCTGCGGTAGTGGTTGCTGGTCTTGTGCGTTCTCCTTATGTGTTCTTAGGGTTTTCCTTCTTGTTTTCATGTGTTTTGGATCAGGCCCCTTTAGGGACTGCGCAACAAGGGGTGGCACTTTTGTGTGAACTTCTGGATCTGCCTCAGGGGACCCTTTCGGCCATGGTCATGTTTGCACCGGAGACCAGCTGCTAGATCTATGTTACACCGGAGTCCGCGTGAAGATACTGAAGGACAAAAGAGGAAAAGATGGGGCTGCGGAGCTAGCGTTGAGCATCGAGATGGTCTCCCCTGACCAGGCAGAGTCAAAGTTTGGCTTTTCAAGCTTTTCAACTCGAACCGTCTTTTGTCTCTAAATTATTATTATTTTTTAAACATATACCATCGAAACTTGAGCCGCCAAATATGATGTGCAGTACATTTTGCAAATTACCGTAAATGGTTGGAATCTGCACTTTTGAGTGATATACAGGTTATTAGGGTAATTTACACCACAGCCAAGCAGACGAGGCAAGAAGCAAGAGTGGGCGGGGTTTGTTTACAGAGCAGCCAGTCTGAGACGTGAGTGTCACGGAGGGACACGGAAGCAGATTTCTACAACAAAGTTCTGTTCTGCAGATAAGTGATAAGGGTCTGTTGGTTTTTTCTGTCCTTTGCATTTATGGTTCACCGTATTCGTTGCCTGATTTGCTTTATTGTAAAATCTCAATCGCAAGACAGTCGTCTGGAAACCAGAGGTGAGTAGAGTAGCCAGAAATTGTACTCAAGTAAGAGTACAGTTACTTTAGAGATGTATTACTCAAGTAAAAGTAATGAGTAGTCCCCCAAATATTTACCTGAGTAAAAGTCAAAAGTATGTTGTGAAAAAACTACTCAAGTACTGAGTAACTGATGAGTAACATGTTCGTTTAATGATGACGGCAAAGAGTAATGCACAAAAACATAAAAATAGCCATGAACAAATTCAGAGCAAGGAATATCTCTTAAGCAACTAAAACAGTAATATATATTAAATAATATATATTTGGTTTTACACTGTATTGAAAAAAAATTCTAAATGATTTTTACCTTTGCAACCCCATTATACTATTGGCTAAGTTTTATATTCATATATGTAAGTTTCTCAATACCCAACCTGTTTTTTGTGCCTTTAAAAAAAAAATTAGAACTCGACATTAAAACACTCTAACAACCAAAAAGCTGTGAAAACGATGATGCAGTGTTCCAAATTTAAGTTATTTACTGAGATTGAGTGAGCCTATGGATTTGCACTTCGTTTATTTTATATATATATATATATTTTTTTTTTTGCATTTTATTTTAGTTACTTTGAATTTACAACCCCATGGCGCTGTTTTGTACGTTTTTTTTTACTGTTTTGTACTTACTTTGATTATTTGTAAATGTTGAAATTTATAAATAAAGGTTTATAGTAAAAAAAAGAAAAAAAAGTGTGCAGTTAATCATATGACTGCCTGGCTCTGTTTGATTGGTGAAACGGAGTCAAATGTCACCAGTGACTGCATTTGATTGGTGAAACGGAGTCAAACGTCACCAGTGACTGCATTTGATTGGTGAAACGGAGTCAAACGTCACCAGTGACTGCATTTGATTGGTGAAACGCAGGCATGTGATAGATCCTACTTTGAAGGTCTATCTCACAAAACAAAACAAACAAAGCGAGCATTAACAGAACGATATAAATCAGTACCGAGTAGCGAGCTGAATGTAGATAAATGGAGCGGAGTAAAAGTAGCGTTTCTTCTCTATAAATATACTCAAGTAAAAGTAAAAGTATGTTGCATTAAAACTACTCTTAGAAGTACAATTCATCCCAAAAATTACTCAAGTAGAGGTAACGGAGTAAATGTAGCGCGTTACTACCCACCTCTGCTGGGAACTAAAGCGGTGGAGAGACGTTCATATGTTGTTAATATTCACTATTTCATCGTTCATAGTTAATATTACATATCTCACATTATTCATTATAATGTACATACTTTTATTCAGCGAAAAGGCTGTAAAATTCCATTCAGTTTTTTGAGGTTGTCTGTCATATGTGTAGCCTTCAATCAGTCATATTGTGAGTGTTTGTGGTGTGTATTTAGTTTTGGTGCAATCATATGTGCACAATATGCATTTTTTTTTGTTTTTTCATTGTTTTACTTTAGTGGCAGTATGATCAAATGGCGCCGCAGAAGTGGCAGTTGGTTTTATGGGCTTTGTGTTCCTTTAATGTATTTGTTGTTTGTGTTCTCTGATGTTTCCCTCTTGTTTCATAGGTTTTTAGCTTATTGGAGGACTTTTTGTATCTGCACTGCAAACACACAATTTCCTCATTGTGGGATAAAGTCCGTCATTTCCTATCCTAACAAAAGGATAAAAGAAGGAACTTCTTAACAACTTGGACTACAACTAAATAATAATGGCAGACTCGCGCCAAGCTCAAATACACAAACAGGTGCATAAAAAAAGTAATTTAAGTGAAATGCTCGACTACTTAATATGTAAGCATTAAAGCTAAAACAAAAGCTATTTTTTCATGATTTTTACCATGCAAATCATGTTAAAAATACAAAAAGGCCCATGCTTATGCATTTAAAGCGGTCCCTTAGTAGCAACCTGGCAACACTTTATGGAATATGGATCAGAGCAGAGTAACAATTAAAGAGCTTATTCAATTAGGGATGGAATATTAAGAAGATAGTCTTAGTCCGCCCCCTCCTTTCTCAGTCCTGGCTTTACACAAGCCCTTTGGTTTTGATTGCCATGTTCTGCCAACTCAGTGGCTTCCATCACCTCGGTGTGCAAACAGCGACGTGAATGTAGGCCATGGCAAGCATTGTTTAGAAAAAAATTTAAACGCTGTATGTCTCTTTAGGCGACAAAGCCCACTCCAGTGTCTGTGTTGTGAACACACAGGAAGGGACACGGCTTTGTTTACACTGTGTGGAGCCTTTCTGTGGGGGGTTCCACTAATCCACCTCTGAAGTGTGTTTGGATAAAAGGTGAGCTCAGCTTTGGGGCACCTCCCTCCCCTTCTGCCAGCTTTACACCCGGCCGGAACTAGGGATGAACAACCCCTCCAACTTCCACATGAAATGCTTTTATAAAAGGAAATCAGAAATCAAACAAACATGCAATCTAATTCCTAAATATTGAAATTGTTTCTACTTAACGAGCTGTATCGCAAACAAACACTGCCACTCTACCCAAGTGCTCATAATTCAGTGTCTCAAAGGCCAGGGTAGCGCAGTCAACTCGCCCTGGCCAGGTAGTTCATTCATTCATCAGCTTGTGGGTCAAGCAATTCATTGACTTTTCTTTTGACTTGCGGCATAAAAGGGCATGCCATGTTTTTTTATTCTTTTCTCTCCGAAAGGACGCAGGGACGCCCCTGCTTATCCGCAGATCACGAGCTGTGCGTAGGGCCCCAATTTGTGAGAATAGGTCGGCTTCTTCCTCCCACCTCCAAAAGACATGCACCTGGGGATAGGTTGATTGGCAATACTAAATTGGCCCTAGTGTGTGAATGTTGTCTGTCTATCTGTGTTGGCCCTGTGATGAGGTGGCGACTTGTCCAGGGTGTACCCTGCCTTCGCCCATGTGCAGCTGAGATAGGCTCCAGCAACCCTGAAGAGGACGAGCGATATAAAAATGGATGGATGGGATGTGTCCATTAATGAATGACAGGGATTCATATGAAATTTTATCACATTCTTACTCCTAGCCACTTCCTGCTTTGTCACTGATAAGAATATCCCGAAAAATTACATCTAATATCCTTATTGTTTACCGTGTGGCACATAGTGTTAGTTCTAGTCTAGTTAAGTCTGGTCGAATAAGGTGTGAGTAATATATGAAAATGTCTTTTTAGTTCAATTTGTTATCTCGCCATAAAATGTTTTTATACATTTTTCTTTAATTATTTTACTGTTAAATTGTTTTATTACAAACACACATGAAATAAAAGTATTTTTACATGAAAAAAATATTTTGTTGCCCATTTCTATTTGAAATGTCCCCTTTAACAGTTTCACTATGCAGGGGTGCCCCTCTATAGATCCACACCATAAACAGTTTCACTATGCTGGGGTGCCACTTAATATATTTACATCAAGTGCTGTGCGTAGCACTTTGCGATCCATGGTAACATGCTAACTTTCCAATGTATTTTAGGCAGTATATCCCGCCCTCTTACGGCTTCGAGAACGTAATGACGTAACTACGTACGTATGTAACGCATGCAAGCGCATTAGCTTTGAGTGTTGTTTGGATAGTTAGCATGAGCTGTCACCAAATGTATATTCTATCATAACAACAACATGACTGCGAATTGTTCTGCTTCGCTTGTATTTCTGCACGCGTTCCTAGCGGGTACATGTTGATGAGACCGGGTGAAGGACCACCGTAAACACCAATTAGTTTTTTTAAGTCCAAAAACATAGTACTTGTGAAAAATATAGCCGGTTTAAAACAAATATTTCCCGTTAGACTACTAATGGTAACGGAAGCTAGACAGAAGTGATCTTGTTTTTATTGTTCTGAAAAATGTAACTGTGAGGAAGTTGTAAACAGCCCTATTAGATGTGTAATTTTGCAATACAAATTTTCTTTTTTTTTTATATATATCAATTAAACAATTTACCTTTGATAAGTTTTTATTACTAAACATGCCTTCAATTCAATTCAAGTTTTAATATTTGGGATGTAACGGTATAATAAATATGGGTTTTTTTTGGGTTTAAAAGTCTTCACAATAATACTGAGGCATGTGACCGTATCAAACAAAAACTTGGCGAGTGTAGTTTTTTTCTGACGTATTAGCATTGAAGCAGGAAATGAAGTGTGCTCATACTTTTTGGAAAATATATCGAAAGAATATCATACCGTTATATTGTACTGTGAGATTTGATACCGTTACTTCCCTATTGATTACAAATAAAATCGTATTATATTTATCATAAAAAGTATAAACATTGACTAACATGAAAGAAAACAAAGTGTGTTCATACCTTTTGGAAATATACCGAAATAATATCATAGCGTGGCCTTAATACGCTGATAATATCGCACCGTGAGATTTGATACCGTTACATCCCTAGTGATTACAAATAAAATCTATTATTATTACAATTATAAACACGGACTTACATGAAAGACCATTCAAAGTTTATTTAAAGTAGAACATTGAGGTTTTCATAATAACAATAAAAAACTGTACATTTTCTATAGCAGCAGATGGCCTTGAACATGGTGCGTAGAAAGGTGGTGCTATCTCAATTCCCCGCTTTTGCTGAGTCTTGCTTGCAGCTCTGGCTACCACGCAACAAAAAATGTGCCATTTTGGCATGCCGTTCACCCCATTGTGTACATTAACGACAGCACCCGCATCCCAACAAGCCTGTTTAACCGGAAACACCGGTCTCGAGATTCAACCGTTAGCAGCAAGACTTGCAGGACAGTTTTTGTCTTGTTGAGCTTATGTGTAAACACCAAGCAATTGTCCTACATTGTGCCTATAAACACAGGCGCGTTAGAACCGTTTTCCATTCCTTCTTTGGCCTGACAGAAACATCAGTGCTTTCCAAAGTTCTGGTAAATATTTGCATTGCGTTCGTGGCTTCTGTGCTTTGTGTCAAAAGGGAGACTGGCTGGGATAAGTTACTTATTAGTGAGGAGAATGCCAGAGGCTCACTGGACTTTTTAAATATGCGGCTGACATTGTAGGCCATAAATTATAGACGGGGTGATAAGCTTGTTTTGAAGTTTATCACACATTCCCAGGATGAGACCATGTCTTCAAAAGTGGTCAAGCAGAGTGCTGCTACAAAATAACCATATAAAGCACTGTTTTTCAACCACTGTGCCCTGGCACACTAATGTACTGTGAGATATTGTTTGGTGTGCCGTGGGAGTTTATGTAATGTCCCCTTATTGGGTTAAAAATATTTTCTGCAAACCAGTGATTATAATCCGCAAACGTGCCGTTGTTGAGTGCCGGTGCTGTCTAGAGTTTGGCAGAGCAACCGTGTAATACTGTTCCATACCAGTAGGTGGCAGCAGGTAGCTAATTAATTGCTTTGTAGATGGTTTGCAGGTAAAAAATACATCTAGTGTTTAAACCAAAAATAAACAAAAGGCGAGTGCCGCTAAGAAAAGGCCTTGAAGCTTAAGGATGGCTGTACAAAACTATCCATCCATCCATCCATTTCCTACCGCTTATTCCCTTTGGGGTCGCGAGGGGCGCTGGTGCCTATCTCAGCTACAATCGGGCGGAAGGCGGGATACACCCTGGACAGGTCGCCACCTCATCGCAGGGCCAACACAGATAGACAACATTCACACTCACATTCACACACTAGGGCCAATTTCCA
Organism: Nerophis ophidion; assembly: GCF_033978795.1. Lineage (NCBI taxonomy): Eukaryota > Metazoa > Chordata > Actinopteri > Syngnathiformes > Syngnathidae > Nerophis > Nerophis ophidion. Next base: position 31,013,375 of record NC_084626.1, read on the forward strand.
TCCATCCATCCATTTCCTACCGCTTATTCCCTTTGGGGTCAAGGGGGGTGCTGGCGCCTATCTCAGCTACAATCAAGCGGAAGGCAGCGTACACCCTGGACAAGTCGCCACTTCATCGCAGGGCCAACACAGATAGACAGACAACATTCACACTCACACACTAGGTCCAATTTAGTGTTGCCAATCAACCTATCCCCAGGTGCATGTCTTTGGAGGTGGGAGGAAGCCGGAGTACCCGGAGCGAACCCACGCAATCATGGGCAGAACATGCAGACTCCACACAGAAAGATCCCGAGCCCGGGATTGAACCCAGGACTACACAGGACCTTCGTATTGTGAGGCAGACGCACTAACCCCTCCCCCACCGTGCTGCCCTATGCAAAACTAAAGTAAACAAAAACAGAATGCTGGACGACAGCAAAGACTTACAGCGTGTGGAGCGGACAGCGTCCACAAAGTACTACCGTAAATGACATAGCAATCAACATCAAAATAAGAGCGCAAGACAAGATCTAAAACACTACACACAGGAAAACAGCAAACAAACTCAAAATAAGTCACGGCGTGATGTGACAGTTGGTGACAGTAAACCTACTTTGAGACAAGAGCTACATTAGTGACGCAGGGTTGGTTATGGTTTGAATTCATTCGGAGACAGCGTAGCGCAGTGGAAGAGTGGCCGTGCGCAACCCGAGGGACCCGGGTTCAAGTCCAACCTCGTCACGTGCGTTGTGTCCTGAGCAAGACACTTCACCCTTGCTCCTGATGAGTGCTGGTTAGCGCCTTGCATGGCAGCTCCCTCCATCAGTGTGTGAGTGTGTGTGAATGGGTAAATGTGGAAGTAGTGTCAAAGCGCTTTGAGTACCTTCAAGGTAGAAAAGCGCTATACAAGTACAACCCATTTATCATTTATATCAAACAAATGCGAGTGCTGAGTTGCATTTTCTTATCTATTCTGCTTGTGGTGTGCCTCAGAAAAGGTTGAAAAACACTGATATAAAGAAACAAAGTGCAGACAGTCTTAAGCCATAAGCCAGGTTGTTCAGGGGGAGACTGGGAGGGGGTGTAGACATATGTGGAAAAATATAATCTTCTTAGTCACCCATCAACTTGTTTGATCCCTTATCCTTATTATGCCGGAGAAACAAAGTTATTCGGGGAAAAAAGTTGACATGAAACCAGTTGGCAGACGTCCAGTCCTTACGGGGACAGAATGAAAGAGTAACAGAACGTTGGAACTCCGCCGGGCGTTCCGTAACGATGCGTGCCTTTTGGCGGGTGGGTGTTCTACTTACAAAGCCGTATCCTCGGGATTTACCGGTCTGCCTGTCCGTTATCACCACCGCCTCGTCAATGTCCCCGAACGCCTCGAAGTACTTTCTCAGCGAGGCGTCGTTGGTGTGGTACGGCAGCCCGCCGACGAAGATCTTGGTGAAAGTGGTGTCTTTCTGTAGCGACGTGGGATGCATGGCAGCTTCCAGGGCTCCGTTCATGAACTGATGTAAAAGCATTGACGAGCCGCCTCAAACGCCACACACACCAAGTCAAAAAAAAAAAAAAGCACTCAGCTTCTTTTTTTTTGTTTTTTTTTTTTAGTGGCGGCTCCGCATTAGCGGGTCGAATAAAACACGACAACAAGAGTCAATGTGTCGTGGTAAAAAGTTAAAGAAACCGGTAGCATCGGCTAGCTAGTTCACAACCGGAGTTGGGTCCGCCGGTGTCGCACACCACTGCTTGCTTCACAGTCACAATGAGGCGTGCTGCCGACTGTTTATATACGACGGGAGACGTGGCCACGCCCCTTCACAACGCGCGGCCAATGAGATTAGACCCTGGCTGCCAACTTCTTTGTGTTTACCCTCGATCGTCCCGCCCACCCAGACACGCTTCCTGCACCTGCTTTAGGTTCCCCGACCTGTCTTTACTGCCTTCAAAAAAGACTTTGTTTATTGAAAAAAATATATATATATTCTTATTTATATATATATAGTGGGGCAAAAACATATTTAGTCAGCCACCGATTGTGCAAGTTCGCCCACTTAAAATGATGACGGAGGTCTGTAATTTTCATCATAGGTACACTTCAACTGTGAGACAGATTTGAAAAAAAAAATCCAGGAATTCACATTGTAGGAATTTTAAATAATTTATTTGTAAATTATGGTGGAAATTAAGTATTTGGTCGACTATTCAAAGCTCTCACTGATGGAAGGAGGTTTTGGCTCAAAATCTCACGATACATGGCCCCATTCATTCTTTCCTTAACACGGATCAATCGTCCTGTCTCCTCAGCAGAAAAACAGCCCCAAAGCATGATGTTTCCACCCCCATGCTTCACAGTAGGTTTGGTGTTCTTGGGATGCAGTGTTCTTCTTCCTCCAAACACGACGAGTTGAGTTTATACCAAAATGGATACATGGATGATACAGCAGATGATTGGGAGAATGTCATGTGGTCAGATGAAACCAAAATAGAACTTCCTGGATTTTTTTTCACACTCTGTCTCTCACAGTTGAAGTGTACCTATGATGAAAATTACAGACCTCTGTCATCATTTTAAGTGGGAGAACTTGCACAATCGGTGGCTGACTAAATACTTGTTTGCCCCACTGTATATCAATAAATTGAATCCTAATCTTTAAAAATATAGGTAATATAAGTAATCATTTATTAAGCACCGGTGACCGGGTCCTCTGCAAAGTAAATTTAATAAAAAATGAACATGGAAAGACCCAGGACATGTTGGGAAGACTATGTCTCTCGGCTGGCCTGGGAACGCCTCGGGATGCCCCGGGAGGAGCAGGACGAAGTGGCTGGGGAAAGGGAATTCTGGGCTTCCCTGCTTAGGCTGTTGCCCCCGCGACCCAACCTCGGATAAGCGGAAGAAGATGGATGGATGGATGGATCTTCTGACAACAAAAAAACATTGTGCCATATTTTTTAGTTTTGTTTACCAATGACGATTTTTCAATTAAAAAAAGGCAATTTCAATTTGTATTTTCCTAGGAGACTATTTTACTCTGCCTCATATGCCATTGTTATCCTCTCATGAGGAAGCTTATAAAGCTTACAAAGGAAATTGAAAAGCGTGGATATGTACTCGTTAGAGAAATACTTGGTATTACATTAAATACAATCCCCACGGAGTGAATTTTACAACCGGTAATTGTAATGGTGGTGTTTATTTGGAACACGCTTCACAATTCAATTTTTGTCCTCAGCCATAATTGGGTTAAAAGCGAAACAATGTTTTAAATACATCCAACAACCTAGTTTATATAATAACCCTTATTTTCGTGGCGTTGCCTCTCTCGAGTATGAACGTGGCCTTGTTTAGTGTACACAACTTTAAAAGGGCTGCATCAAACACACAAAGGGAGTATTGCAGTTAAGAGTTTACATAAAAAACATACAGTGGGGCAAAAAAGTATTTAGTCAGCCACCGATTGTGCAAGTTCTCCCACTTAAAATGATGACAGAGGTCTGTAATTTTCATCAGAGGTACACTTCAACTGTGAGAGACAGAATGTGAAAAAAAATCTGGGAATTTATATTGTAGGATTTTTAAATATATTTTTTGTAAATTATGGTGGAAAATAAGTATTTGGTCAACCATTCAAAGCTCTCACTGATGGAAGGAGGTTTTGGCTCAAAATCTCACGATACATGGCCCCATTCATTCTTTCCTTAACACGGATCAATCGTCCTGTCCCCTTAGCAGAAAAACAGCCCCAAAGCATGATGTTTCCACCCCCATGCTTCACAGTAGGTGTGGTGTTCTTGGGATGCAACTCAGTATTCTTCTTCCTCCAAACACGACAAGTTGAGTTTATACCAAAATGGATACATGGATGATACAGCAGAGGATTGGGAGAATGTCATGTGGTCAGATGAAACCAAAATAGAACTTTTTGGTATAAACTCAACTCGTCGTGTTTGGAAGAAGAAGAATACTGAGTTGCATCCCAAGAACACCACACCTACTGTGAAGCATGGGGGTGGAAACATCATGCTTTGGGGCTGTTTTTCTGCTAAGGGGACAGGACGATTGATCCGTGTTAAGGAAAGAATGAATGGGGCCATGTATCGTGAGATTTTGAGCCAAAACCTCCTTCCATCAGTGAGAGCTTTGAATGGTTGACCAAATACTTATTTTCCACCATAATTTACAAATAAATTCTTTAAAATTCCTACAATGTGAATTCCTGGATTTTTTTTTCCTCATTCTGTCTCTCACAGTTGAAGTGTACCTATGATGAAAATTACAGACCTCTGTCATCATTTTAAGTGGGAGAACTTGAACAATCGGTGGCTGACTAAATACTTGTTTGCCGCACTGTATTTGGGAATCCACTGGAAAAAAGAAAGTTGTGTAAGTAAATGGTGTGTGCTGCTTTCATGGAAGTATAGGAGCCACCAAAGTAAACCTTCTCGTCCTCGGTGCCTTGGAGTTCTACTGCAAAGTACCAAGGGTCAGGCTAACAGTGAGGTGCTACTCTAATAACCTCAATAAAATGGCATTTAATTCACACCCTCTTCTCAATGAACTGGTTCACTTTTCACACATGGCCTTTGTTGCCTGCCACCGTGACCTTCTTCATATCCTCTTGGCAATCCCCACCCCCCTTTTCCAGCGGTGTATCTCGAGGTAGAAAGGACTTCTAACATGTATCACATATCTTTGATCTCATTTCTGTTGGGTCTTTAACTTCAGCTGACACTTTTCAGTTGACAGCTAAATAGACAAAATGCTCCATCTGCTGGTGAACTAAAACAAGCACCAGGAACAAAAATAAATGATCCGATTACGAGACAATGTTTGTAATATGAGGCCGCTTAAGAAGCTAATATTGGCTTTGTTAACAATAGAACATATTCAAACATGTAGTCGTCCATTAATTTTTTATTTTACATTCAAATTTGATTCATTGAGCTAAACAACAGATTGACATCAAATTAAAGTCTTTGGAGATGTGTAAAAAAAAAAAAAAAAAGACATTTAACAAAACCACCCAGATCTAAATGAATTATAAACTGTCCATGTGAATGATAACGTATACAACCAGTTATCAAGCAGCTGTCATCAGTGCCAGGTTGGGTAAGCTTCTTTCTGATTGGTCCATGCGCAGGAAGCGGCCTCGCAGCAGCTGGTCCAGGCGTTCGTCGAAGGGCAGGAGTCTCTCTTAAGAGTTTACATACACTAAAGCAGCTGGTCGTCACACTAGACCTGCCTTGGCACGATAAATCTAAAATAGGAAAAAAAAAAAAAAAAGGAGAGGAAAAGCAATCAGTCAAAGATAACAGTTTGGGTAAGCTGTTTATTTGAGAATAGAGGTCTCAATTTGCACAGCAAAGACAATACAATATTACTCTTTACAATTCAAAGCTGCAAATAACAGTGGATTTATTATTTGACTGTTTTGTATTAAAGCTTTCAAATGTTTGTTTTAAATAAAAATGTAAGATCACGGTAATCACATTTTAAAATTGGGATATATTCACAGGTAATTACTCGCTTCCATAGTTACAAATTTGCTAAAGAAAAGACTCTAATATTTGTACGAAAATGCAATTTTATTGTCAGAATGTCCTCAGAAACGTTTTACTTGAATGCATGTCATTGATTTGCACCAAACTTGGTGACAGTTTTATCTCAGGCTGTATTTTGGAGTGAACTTTGCCAGCAAACACATCAGTCACTTCACTAATTTTTGTACTGACGTATGGATTGATAGGATCACTGACCACATAGCGGTTAATGGGGAAATGCACTTTTATTTTTTGAATTTCTGTTCACAATCATGAGAGACAAAAAGACAAACGGTTTTTTTTTGCATTCTAACATGTAAAAATCGTCTCGTTCTCGGTAGCTAGCAATGTAGCTAATTGGAGCAATCTATTCTACCGCTAAATCACTTTCAAAATGCATTCAAAAACCGTCACCAATACTTCATTTACATTCCATAACCTGTATAGTAACCAAACTGTAGCGACACTGTTAGTGTAAGAGCGAACACGTAGGAACTCTCTTTCTAGCGTGGTAACACATTGGCGTGCTCCGATATTAGCCGAACGAGATTCCTCTACAGAATCTCCTCTCTGGTCAACAAAAGCACCTTGAAGATTCTAGCGGGAACTCTCCTTCAACCCTTTTTCGATTACGCTTGCACCTCCTGGTACCCCAGCACCTCCAAAACCCTCAAATCTAGACTCCAAACATCCCAGAATAAGATCGTCCGGTTACTTTTAGACCTCCACCCCAGATCACACGTCACTCCAACCCACTTCTCCAAAGTGGGCTGGCTCAGGGTGGAGGACAGAGTAAAACAACTTGCACTGAGCCTAGTCTATAAAATCCGCTACACCTCCCTGATTCCGAAGTACATGTCAAACTACTTCCTTAACCGCCATAACCACAACACCAGGGGGAGCTCCAAAAGCCAAGTTAAACCCAGATTTCGATCTAACAAAGGTCTTAACTCATTCTCTTTCTATGCCACATCAATGTGGAATGCACTCCCAACAGGTGTAAAAGTAAGTGCATCTCTATATTCCTTCAAAACCGCTCTAAAACAACACCTCCAGGCAACTTCAACACTTTACTAATACCCTCCTCCATTCACATCACATCTCCCCGGATTATAAATACCCTAATGTAAATAATCAAATGCACTTCTAATGTATTTACTTGCTCTTATGCTATCTGAACTCACTATGTTCTCTGCTGGCTGTACATATCCTACTAAGTAAGACCTACACTGTTTCAATGTCCTTTTCTTTGTTGATGCAATTGTTGATAACTAAAGTACTGATATCAACCAAAGCTCCTCATCCCACCCCCTGGATTGTAAATAATTCAATGTATATACTATGATGATTAACTTGTGTGATGACTGTATTATGCTGATAGTATGTAATTGTACCATGAATTGATTAACGTGGACACCGACTTAAGCAAGTTGAAAATCTTATTCGGGTGTTACCATTTAGTGGTCAATTGTACGGAATATGTACTGAACTGTGCAATCTACTAATAAAAGTATCAATCAATCAATCAAAAGCCGTAAAAGCCAACTACGGAAAGAGATAAGCTTCTACATAAGCGCGAAATGCCTTATAGAATTTGTGATACACAACACAATGTGATAAGACACCAATCTGTACTGACTGCAAAACATGACCAATCATATTACAGTGTAAAGTATTAGCCCACATTTCATGTTGTTTGTAGACAGCTAGCTCGACAACATATGTTGTCAGTCATGATGCACATGACGTGCCGCGTGTATCATGATCAATATAAAGTGTGATTTACTCGATGGACTGTTGTCTTCTGGGTCCAGCTGGTCAAGGATTCTTTTATAGTTTTTTTGGGGTAAGCACAACATTTATGTCGCAATAGCTTATCTCCAAATTCCACATTTTGCAGTTTCGAGAAGTAGCAGTCAATCCTCTGTTTATTCAGCTTCAAAAAGATAAGGTTGTGAATCCTCTTTTTGTCCAAAAATAGTAGTCTTTGTTGTTTGTAACCAAGTCTGCCATGATTAGCACACACCAGTGTTTTGTATCCGGAAGTAGGAACACACTGGAAGACGGGCGTACGCTACTATGGAAATTAAAATCAATGCACAAAAGAAGTCAGTTTTGGCATAGATTAAAATGACCAAAATACGGTAAATATTGAACCTTTTGCATATTGTTATGAACGTGTCTGTTACTACATTATACAAACCCTGTTTCCATATGAGTTGGGAAATTGTGTTAGATGTAAATATAAATGGAATACAATGATTTGCAAATCATTTTCAACCCATAACCGACAAAAGCTATGTCTGCATGAAGCCAAACATGTTTTAAAGTAAATTATTGCAGACTGTTCTAATGTGTGGCACCTTGAGACAAGAATACATTGATTATAGTCTAAAAGTAACATGTCTTCCTTTAATCATTATTTTCACAGTTTTATGCATTTCTATGTATAAAATACAAAAATCACAAATTAAATCGCTTTTGCACTTTTGTAGTGAAAAATCGCGATTAGTTTTTTTCTCCAAATCGTGCAGCCCTACATAAGTGCTTGCCCATGTTCCACTGATGTCATATATTGAACATCCTAGTCATTTGCTTGAATAAATAGCTGTTGAACATTTAACACACTAGGCTAGGGCTCACTGAAAAGACAGTTTCAAAAAAAACTGCAGGCTTTATGACTGCAGCATCAGAAACCACACAAGCCATTCAAGTGACTTAGCTCACTTCAGTAAAGCACCATATCCCACTAAACAGGTTCGCTAGAAACCTCTACTTGTACAAGCTGTGACTTGTGTCTTTCCATATCCATGCACGCTAGTGGCTACTACGTGCTGCAAAGGCCCAATGTAAGCCACAGGTGCGTCGTGGAGCTGCGGATCCGATTTGGTGAACTTGGTCTCCCGGCTAATGGACAATCATTTTTCTGTCTCTCACCATTTCTTGTTCCGAGGCTTCAGCTCCTCTGCAGCATTCCTCAAAAAGATGTAGTTCTTCTTCTGGGGGTTGTAGTACTCGTGGCCCTGAGAAAGTGCCCATTTATGACATTAGTAAATAGCCGTGTTAGAGGAAATCTGCATTGAACACACACACACACACACGTGTGTATATACAGTATGTATGTATATATACTAGGGCTGTGAATCTTTGGGTGTCCCACGATTTGATTCAATATCGATTCTTGGGGTCACGAATCGATAATATAGCGATTTTTTTCGATTCGATTAGATTCTCGATTCAAAAATGATATTTTTACGATTCAAAACGATTCTGTATTCATTCAATACATAGGATTTAAGCAGGATCTACCCAAGTCTACTGACATGCAAGCAGAGTAGTAGATTTTTTTTTAAAAAGCTTTTATAATTGTAAAAGACAATATTTTATCAACTGATTGCAATAATGTAAATTGGTTTTAACTTTAAAAAGAACCAAAAATATGACTTATTTTATCTTTGTGAAAACATTGGACACAGTGTTTTCAAGTTTATGAGATACAATGCAAGTGTAAGCCACTGTGACACTATTGTTCTTTTTTTTATTTTTATAAATGTCTAATGATAATGTCAATGAGGGATTTTTAATCACTGCTATGCTGAAATTATAACTAATATTGATACTGTTGTTGATAATATTCATTTTTGTTTCACTACTTTTGGTTTGTTCTGGGTCGTGTTTGTGTCTCCTCTCAATTGCTCTGTTTATAGCAGTTCTGGGTGTTGCTTGGTCAGGTTTGGTTTTGGAATTGGATTGCATTGTTATGGTATTGCTGTGTAGTTGTTTGTGGGACTGATAAAAAAAAAAAAAAAATTTTTTTTTAAATTAAAAAATCGATAAAAAAAAAAAAAAGAGAATCGATTTTGAATCGCACAACGTATTCGAATCGATTTTTTCCCCACACTCCTAATATATACAGTATATATGTGTATACACACACACACACACACACACACACACACACACACACACACACACACACATAGATACATATATATATATATATATATATATATATATATATATATATATATATCCATACATATACACAAAAACATATGTCTTTCCCATGTCTGTGCGGTCTAAACAGTAAAAACAAACAAAAGAAACTATAATATGAGCTGCCTAACATTGCAGTTAATGGGGATATTACTGCGTGATTCTTTGTGCACGACACGATTCGATTCTTTGGAGTAACGATTATATTCACAATCAATTATACATTCAAAACGATTCTTCTCTTCAAAATCTGTAACTTTTAATAGCATTGGATGCCTGTTCAAGGATTCAAATTAATTCAAAAAAGAGATAAACATATCTGATAACTTTTTGCTTCCCAAACATTTTAATGAAGTCAAATAGACAAGCAGTAGACAATGGATGGATGGAAATACAAATAAGGCAACAGAAGTATCCAACACTTCTCTTTTCTAAAGTAAATATGTACAGCAAATATGGGGGCATCTACATCAACAATATAACGGCTGCTCAGGACAGATAGAAAAAAAATGTTTTAGATTTTTTTTAATCGATTAAGAATTATTACAAATAAAAATCGCACTTATTTTTTTGTTACACTCATAGGGGATAATATCTATTTTGCCTATAAAGAACTTTACAACATCAAAAAAGCCCCCCAATTTTTTTGTATACACATTAAGTATGTATGTTATGCAGTAACAGGCACAATCATGATAACATGTAATATTTGCAGTCTTTGTCATTTTACCGTAACTTATTTCCAGGGCGCTAGAAACTGACGCCACGTCCGTCAAATACAACATCGAAGAAACTACTTTCTGTGTTTGCTACCACTACCACAAGACTTTGTGATAGTTTTGGCGCTTTATCATGTAGCACTATAGCTAAACGTTTCAAAGAATAACAAAAATCAGTTACTTTCAGTCTGCTGTCACTGGGATGCGCTTTTGCTCTCCTCAAGCTGTTAAATTCAGAATAATCCTCACTCTTCAGATAAAAAATGCACCAATATTGGATCTTATGATGAGTCCCATTTGTTTAGAGCCATATACAGTAGTATCTAGATGATAGCGTGTGGATTTTAAAAGTTTACCAACATCTCAGCTTTGTGCTACTACAAGTAAAAATAGCATTATGTTTTACTATCTCAAAAACTACACAGCAGCAACAGAAGCAGCTCAAGGTTCATCTTCTTCATTTCATGACAGGTCGCAAACGTTATTAGCAGCTCAAGCTGGCTAGTAGCTGGCTACTCTCCAGTGGTTAGACGAGCAGTGTGAGCAAGGTGATGTGTCTTGGCACCAGAAAAGTAGTTATTTGTTGTTAGTTCTTACATTAATAAGGTTGCTATAACATGGTTAATATTAACATATAGGTTGAAAAGAATAATCCCAATTATCTGCATTGTCAGCCACTTCATACTAGTTTTTTTTTTTTTAACAATTTAGAACACAAAAAAGAGAAAGACACTCATGCCTTGCATAGGGATTATAGATGATGGGCAAAATTCCCCCCAAATGAGCAGTTTTCCTGGAATTTTCCTTTTAGTCGGTTTAAGACATCTTACCTTAGACCAGTCGTAGCTAGAAGCATATGCAAAGATGTTGCCATTGTGGTTGAAGCAGCAGGCTGTAATGGGCTGATCAAGCTGCTCTGATGTCTTCAACTTGGTGCGGGCATCTTTGTCCCAAAAGCTGAAGCGTCCATCTGAGCCTACAGTTGCCAAAGTTCCGTGAACAGGATGAAAGGAGATGGCGTTGACCTGGCAAAAGAAAATAACAAAACCTAAACAATACATTGTTTTAATTTTCGGGGTAGTTGAAAGACCATCAAGTCAACATTCCCATCCATGGAGCCTTGCTTATAGAATGTTAGAGGTATTCATTATTTGGTGCCAGCGAGTGTATGGTGTAGCCAGGAGTTGTGGATACATTGCATTCTGGGTAAGTGTTATGTTGCGTTTATAATGTGTTACAGAGCCAATGTTCTCCAGAAATGTGTTTGGTGTGGGTACACAGAGTGTGGTGCATATTATTAAGAGTGTTAAAGTTGTTTATATCACAACCATTAATGTGATCTTTATGGCTGTGGAACAAGACCCCTGGTTTACACACAGACAAAGCATAATAAACTCCTCCGCCATTTTGAAAATGACGGCAGGGGAAGTGTCGCTCGTGACGTCACGAATTTGACCCGGCGGTAAAAGTAAGCATGCACCTATTAATTTGGGGAGACAATTTTACCCGGCAGTAATTCAAGGCAGGCGCATATTACATGCCCGGAGGTTATTCAAGGAAATAGGGTATATTAATATACATATGTTTCATAATTAAACTTAAGTGCAGATGACAATACAGCTTTGCCACTTAAGTCATAATTTTTGCGCTTACTAAACTTCTGTATGACCAGGGGTCTCAAAGTCAATTTACCTGGGGGCCATTGGATGCAGAAACTGGGTGAGGCTGGGCCGCAAGAGAAGATTTCTTTAAAAAATCTAACATGCACTTTTTAATGAATTCACCTTCTATGAATGGCTTTCCCGCCCTAGCAACATACTTGCCAACCCTCACGATTTTTCCGGGAGACTCCCGAATTTCAGTGCACCTCCCGACAATCTATTGGTGCAACTATTCTCCCGAATTTGTCCCAATTTTCACCCGCCCGACTTTATTAAGGGCGTACCGTGACTGCACTGCCTTTAACGTCCTCTACAACAGTGGTTCTCAACCTTTTTTCAGTGATGTACCCCCTATGAACATATTTTTAATTCAAGTACCCCCTAATCAGAACAAAGCATTTTTCGTTGGAAAAAAAGAGATAAAGAAGTAAAATACAGCACTATGTCATCAGTTTCTGATTTATTAAATTATATAACAGTGCAAAATATTGCTAATTTGTAGTGGGCTTTCTTAAACTATTTGGAAAAAAAGATATAAAAATAACTAAAAAATTTGTTGAAAGCTGGTAGCGGGGGTGTATATTGTAGCCCGGAAGAGTTAGTGCTGCATGGGATTCTGGGTATTTGTTCTGTTATGTTTATGTTGTGTTACGGTGCGGCTGTTCTCCCAAAATGTGTTCGTCATTCTTGTTTGGTGTGGGTTCACAGTGTGGTGCATATTTGTAACAGTGTTAAAGTTTATACGGCCACCCTCAGTGTGACCTGTGTAGCTGTTGATCAAATATGTCTTGCAATACTCCACGTGCATCCTCAATAGCCAGATCCAACATATAACTCGGCTTGCACGCTGTTTGTACAGGGTGTAGGTGGCGCTAAAGACAATGCCATCATGGCCCCCCCTGAATGTTGTTGGTTGGGAGAAAATCGACAGGAATTCTAGAAAATGTATGCCCTGAAATTCTGGGGTCTCCCAGGAAAATTGGGAACGTTGGCATGTATGGCGCTGCCAAGCGGCATTCATGCGTTCATATTAAACTCGCAGGCCGCACTACCTTTAAATTGTCATATCAGGGTGCGGGCCGCAAAATAACGGCCAGGCGGGCCACATGTTTGAGACCCCTGCGTATGACTTTAGCTCCAGACTTCTTCTGTTTGTTTTATAGTGATTATTGCCACAAGTGGTGGAAAAGTGTATTACAACTGAGTACTGCGGCAGCCCAAAGAGACCACGGCTGACAAACAGATATTTTTTTTGGCCCTCTAGGGAGCGCTCGCGGCCCAACTATTGCAGAGTTGTGTATAGAGACAGTAAGGACAATCTGGTTTAAAATTTGGTCACAAACATGGCGCCCTGTAGTCAAGTGAGGGGCTTTTGACCAATCAGAAAGAGTATGGCCAGCCAATCTCCTAAATGATTGGTCAAAATCCCCTCATGTGACTACAGGGCGCCATGATTGGGGCAAACTTTTAAACTGAGTTGGCCGTACTCAATCGACGGCTCTGAACAATGGTTAAGAAACAGCACTCTATGATATAAAACACACAAGAAAATACACAAAAAAGTTGAAATCTTACTGCATAGATGTCCTGTGGGGTGGTTGTGTTGGTCCCGTTAGACCTGTGGCACTTGAAAGTGAAGTTATCCTTGGTCCTGAAAGAAAATAAAAGATAAACAGTACGTCAGCATTAAGAATGCTTCCATTTATCATTAATGATATTGTTTTTATTTTGATGCTTACGGGTTTGGGGGGTTTATATAATGGATGGCAACACGGCCTTCGATGCTTCCCAGTGCAAATCCAGTTGGCTTGTTCTGCTTATCTTTGAATATGGCTACACAGCGGTGCTACAATCCACATCAGATTGAAAGAGAATTATGTGTTCATAACACTACATTTTGTAATTGAAGAAATACTGCACATCAAAATATTTTCAACAGTGGGATACTAATATGACAAAAAAAAAAAAAATTCCAAGTATTCACCTGATGTTTGAGGGGCGATTCAATTCTGTTGAATTCAGAGGGCTGATTCTCCAACTGGTACACAATCAGGCCTCGCTCAGCTGTGGCCACCACCGCCATGGGGTACACCTGCAAAATTAAATAACGACGGTATTAATATGACAAGGTGGGAGAGTTACAAATATATTGCAAAACCCTACGTACAACATCTGCACAATAACATCTCTCTGGCATCTGCAGAGACATCATAGGATTGGGAGAGCGAGTGTCCCAGAACTGGAATGAAAAAAGCAAAATGATGTCACATACGCCGCCATCTCCATTATGTCTAAAATGTACTGCATGCTGACACAAGTACCTTCAGTGTTTTGTCCCAGCTGCTAGTCATGATACAGCTGTAGTTAGGGGCTTTTATCCAGTGGATTGATTTGATTGGGCCATCGTGCTGTGAAGCAAAATAAAAAATATTTTGTCAAAACTGCCTACATATCAAGTCCAAATGTTCCTAAACTACCTGTGCAATCTGCATCGCTTGATTGCTGTTAAGGTCCCACATCTTGGCTGTCTTGTCACATGAAGCTGTAAAAACTTTACTCCCATCCTGGAAAAGGGGACCATATTGTTACCCATGAAAGTATTGTACAGTACATGTACTCGGCATATGGTATGATGAGGCTTACATCACTCCAGCATGCGTCTAACACTGGGCCTGTGTGCATCTGTTGGGCTTTGGGCACAGTTTGCCCATTATCCTGTACTTCCCAGCACCGCACCTGATGCAGATAACAAAAGTACATTTTCGTATGGTTATATCACGTTACAGTTCTAACTGAAACGCATATTGGGATATATTTTGCAGCCTTGTTCAATACTGATGAATTGGCATATAAATGACAATAGAACCATTTCAAAACAAGTTACTGGTAAAAAGGCTCCGAATTTAGCCGCTGATGCATGCGGTAACATATTTGGTCATTTCCAGTTGTATTATTTCCCCAAAACTATTATTAATCTACTTGTTAATTTATTGGTAAATGTTCATTACTGGCAGGGGTTAGTGCATGTGCCTCACAATACGAAGGTCCTGAGTTCAATCCCGGGCTCTGGATCTTTCTGTGTGGGTTTGTGTGTTCTCCCCGTGACTGCGTGGGTTCCCTCCGGGTACTCTAGCTTCCTCCCACCTCCAAAATCATTCACCTGGGGATAGGTTGATTGGCAACACTAATTTGACCGCAGAGTGTGAATGTTGTCTGTCTATCTGTGTTGGCCCTGCGATGAGGTGGCGACTTGTCCAGGGTGTACACCCTTCCGCCCGAATGCAGCTGAAATAGGCTTCAGCCCCCCCGCGACCCAGAAACGGACAAGCGGTAAAAAATGAATGGATGGATGGATGTTTTTTACTTTCTGCTGTAATGCGAATCAATAAACACTTATGTTAAAATGTAATAAACACTTATTCTTCAGTTGTTTGACTACTTTATATTCACTTTAAGCGGCACTGCAAATCTGGATATTAAACCAATACCAAGTAGTTATAGGGCCAGTATTGACAATACTAATGCTGATATTTTTTTCAAGATCATTGAATGATTCAGTTTTAGATCAGAATAACAGTTATACGAAAAAACACAACAATATCAATTAATTATTAAAATGTTTTTTGCACATACAAAATATATAATCAAGTCAACAGTGCAACATATTTAAAGAAAAGCTAAAAAGTACTAATGGCTCTTATGTTGCTGTCTGTAAACAATAACAAACACAAAACAAAAAAACCCAAAACAGTTTTGTGATAATAAAAATATGATCACAAGTAGTATTGACCGACTGGGGACATCTCTGCGCTGCTGATCCGCCGCCGCTTGGGATGGTTTCCTGCTGGCTCCGCTGTGAACGGGACTCTCGCTGGCTCCACTGTGAACGGGACTCTCGCTGCTGTGTTGGATCCGCTTTGGACTGGACTCTCGCGACTGTGTTGGATCCATTATGGATAGAACTTTCACAGTATCATGTTAGACCCGCTCGACATCCATTGCTTTCCTCCTCTCCAAGGTTCTCATAGTCATCATTGTCACCGACGTCCCACTGGGTCAATATTGTCACAGATGTCCCACTGGGTGTGAGTTTTCCTTGCCCTTATGTGGGCCTACCGAGGATGTCGTAGTGGTTTGTGCAGCCCTTTGAGACACTAGTGATTTAGGGCTATATAAGTAAACATTGATTGATTGATTGATTGATTAACTGATACTATTCTTTGTATTATTACTGACAAAAAACTATACTTTGTATTGTTACTGACAATATTGGTACCGATCCGTTTGCCCTTTTTTTTACATTCAAGAGAGCTGTAAGTGGTTTGATTTGCTTTTAGTGTAGTGTAGCTTGTTTAGCTACTTGTTGTCCTCTATTTCCCTACCGATAGTTACTTGTTAGAAATGCAGTTTATTTGCCACCAAAGAGGAGAATTACTGATTTAGAAGCAGCTTCTTATTGTGATTAGACGCTAGCTTGCTGTATTATCAACAGTGTTAATTTAGACTGTGTTTTTTAATTGAGTTTTAGTCATAGTCTGTTGAATATGTATTGTAGTCATCTAAATTGATTTCATTTTAGTCGACTAAATTGCTCAACATTTTACGAATAAATTACAGTAAATGTCAAGCAAATTACAAGCAGCTTCATATTGTGATTAGACACGAGCTTGCTGTATTATCAACAGTGTTAATTTTGACAATGTTTTTTAATTCAGTTTTAGTCATGGTCTGTTGAAGAATATGTAATTTGGTAATCAGAATCAGAATCAGACATACTTTATTAATCCCCGAGGGGAAATTAAAATGATAATAAATCTAAATTGATTTAGTTTTAGTCGACTAAATTCCTCAACATTTTACGAATAAATTACAGTAAATGTTAACCAAAATTCATCCATCCATTTTCTAACGCTTGTCTCTCTCAGGGTTGCAGGGGTTGGCCAGAGCCTATACCAGCTGCATTTGGGCAGAAGGCGGTGTACACCCTGGACAAGTTACCACGTTAGGTCCAACACATAGACCGGAGGGAACCCACACAGTCATGAGGAGAACACGCAAACTCCACAAATAAAGAGCCCAAACCCAGGGCCTCCATATTGTGAGGCTCATGCACCAACCCCTGGTCCACCGTGCTGTCCACTTAAAACTTTACCATGTATTGATCTATCCGCTGACTGCACCGGGGGAAAAAATGTCACAGGTTGTGCAGATTCCAATTAGCTTGTTTAGGAGAAGTAGGAAGGAAGGCAACATTGTTTTATAAATATCTCCGCAAATGCCTCCATGGTTTAATTTCAAATTTTCAGGACTTATGCAGATCCCAGATTCACAAAAAAAAGTAGCAATGGATAAAAAAAAGTTGGCTTTGCACAATAGGTGCCCTTTAATTGAACACTCATCACAATATCTAGAATATGCTTAAATTCTTTTGTTTTTAGAAATCTGCAAAATTTGAAGCGTTACGTCACAATACAAAGGTCTTAGGTTCAATCCCGGGCTCAGGATCTTTCTGTGTGGGGTTTGCATGTTCTCCCCGTAACTGCGTGGGTTCCCTCCGGGTACTCCGACTTCCTCCCACCTCCAAAGACATGCACCTGGGGATAGGTTGATTGGCAACACTAAATTGGCCCTTGTGTGTGAATGTGAGTGTGAATGTTGTCTGTCTATCTGTGTTGGCCCTGCGATGAGGTGGCGACTTGTCCAGGGTGTACGCCGCCTTCCGCCCGAATGCAGCTGAAATAGGCGCCAGCGCCCCCCGCGACCCCGAAAGGGAATAAGCGGTAGAAAATGGATGGATGGATGGATGGACATCTAGAATATGCTTAAATGCTTTTGTTTTTAGAAATCTGCAAAATTTGAAGCGTTATTTCACGATACGAAGGTCCTGGGTCAGATCCTGGTATCTTTCGGTATCTTTCTGTGTGGAGTTTGCATGTTCTCCCCGTGACTGTGTGGGTATTAAGGTGCATTTCAGTGCGTGGAGTCACTCCGTGGAAGAACTTAGGGGACATGTTAAAAACGTGTTCTAACATGATTCAATTTGAAACCCTGTTTAAAAAAGAAGTACTGAAGAAGTACGAGGAGGAAAGAGACTGATGCCCTCAGCACAGAGCGATGGGAGAGGGGTGTGCGGTTAGGGGGTGTTTGGGCCTGTGCGTGTGTGTTTTGTCTCGTCTTGTCTCATACTAACAGTGGTAGTAATGTATTGTTAGTGTAAAGGAGTTGTTCTTGTTTTTGTTTGTATGGTATTTTTCTTGTATTATATTGTTTATGTTAAATGTGGAATGAGTGAGAGGGGTTGGGATATTATAAGCATCTGCTTCATCCAACCCCCTTTCAAGCCTTGCACAAATGTCTCTGCCAAGATGTAAAAAAAAATGTGTTGTTGTACTGTGCAGGTTGGTAGAGCGGCCGTGCTAGCAATTTGAGGGTTGCAGGTTGGATTCCCGCTTCCGCCATCCTAGTCACTGCCGTTGTGTCCTTGGGCAAGACACTTTACCCACCTGCTCCCACTGCCACCCACACTGGTTTAAATGGAACTTAGGTATTGGGGTTCACTATGTAAAGCGCTTTGAGTCACTAGAGAAAAGCGCTATATAAATATAATTCAATTCACTTCACTTCAATTCAAATCAATCACCTCCGGGTACTCCGGCTTCCTCCCACTTCCAAAGACATGCACCTGGGGATAGGTTGATTGGCAACACTAAATTGGCCCTAGTGTGTGAATGTGAGTGTGAATGTTGTCTGTCTATCTGTGTCGGCCCTTTGATGAGGTGGCGACTTGTCCAGGATGTACCCTGCCTACCGCCCGAATGCAGCTGAGATAGGCTTCAGCACCCCCCGCAACCCCGAAAGGGACAAGTGGTAGGAAATGGATGGATTTGGCGAGGTTTAGACTGCGACAACAATAGCGCCGGCATACTTGGCAACATTGAGACATCAAATTCAGGAGATGGGGGGAGGGGGGATAGAGGGGGGAGTAAATAGTCCGTTCATGAATGAGTGTATCCGTTCGGCCACCGTGTTCAATGGAGAAGTCTGATCTACAAAATTTGAAGGCAGCATACCCTTTCCCCTTCGCGCTGTCCTGAATGAACTGAAATTATTTTTTCCAATCATTTTGGAACCCGCAAGTGTACTTCTTCTTCTTACTCGTCGCCATGACTCTTCTTCGTTCTTCTGCTTTGTCTCTGTTATGTTTTTGGACATTACTACTTGCCGTGGTTTTGAAGCAATGTACGATGGGAATCCGGATGTTGTGTGTCAGTGTATTAACGTGCCGGCTAGAATAAACACACGCTGAGAAACAGCTACATGCCTGCCTACTTTATGGGTTATATATAAACCTATGGATAATGGAGACATATATTATAGTCTCTTTTTCAGGTGAGAGAGGACGCTAAGGGCAGTGCCTTTAAGGCACGCCACCAGTATTGTTGTCCGGGTGGAAATCGGGAGAAATTCGGGAGATTTGTTGCCTCGGGAGATTTTCGGGAGGGGGACTGAAATTCGGGAGTCTCCCGGGAAAATTGGGAGGGTTGCCAAAGACTTGCACCTAGGGATAGTTTGATTGGCAACACGAAATTATCCCTAATGTGTGAATGTGAGTGTGAATGCTGTCTATCTGTGTTGACCCTGTAATGAGGTGGCGACTTGTCCAAGGTGTACCCTGCCTACCACCCGATTACAGCTGAGATAAGCTCCAGCACCCCCCGCGACCCCGAAAGGGACTAGCGGAAGAAAATGGATGGATGTGGCGAGGGATGACTGAGACAACAATAGTGCGGGTGGTCAAAACCTGCCTCACACCTCAAACCTACTGAGTGGCCTAGTGGTTAGACCAGGGGTCACCAACCTTTTTGAAACCAAGAGCTACTTCTTGGGTACTGATTAATGCAAAGGGCTACCAGTTTGATACACACTTAAATAAGTTGCTAAAAATAGCCAATTTGCTCAATTTACCTTTAATAAATAAATCTATATATATATAAAAAAAGGGGTATTTCTGTCTGTCATTCCGTCGTACATTTTTTTCCTTTTACGGAAGATTTTTTGTCGAGAATAAATGATGAAAAAAACACTTAATTGAAAGGTTAAAAAGAGGAGAAAACACGAAAAAACAAATTTCACCACACCTAGTGTGTGTGTGACAATTATTGGTACTTTAAAGGCCTACTGAAACCCACTACTACCGACCACGCAGTCTGATTATATTTAATGATGAAATATTAACATTACAACACATCCCAATACGGCTTTTTTAGTTTACTAAAATGCAATTTTAAATTTCCCGGGAGTTCCCTGTTGAAAACGTCGCGGAATGATGACGTGTGCGCGGGACGTCATGGACTGTAAGGAAATATTAGCGCTGCGCACACACAGCTAAAAGTCGTCTGCTTTAACGGCATATATACACAGTATTTTGGACATCTGTGTTGCTGAATCCTTTGCAATTTGTTCAATTAATAATGGAGAAGTCAAAGTAGAAAGATGGAGTTGGGAAGCTTTAGCCTTTAGCCACACAAACACACAGTGATTCCTTGTTTAAATTTCCCGGAGGTGAAGCTTTACTATGGATCAGAGCGGTCAAGCGAACATGTCAACCAGCAGTTTTCGGTGAGAAAATTGTGGTAATAAGTCGCCACTTACCAGAGACCAGCTGAGCTTGTGCCGTCCATACAGCTGCCGTTGACTTCCATCAGACACTGGCCTCAAGACACCCGTGGACACACCCTTCCGACTATCAGGTACTATTAAACTCACTAAAACACTAGCAACACAATAGAAAGATAAGGGATTTCCCAGAATTACCCTAGTAAATGTGTCTAAAAACATCTGAATCTGACCCAATGCAATCGCGTTTTTTTTTAACTTGATTTTTATTTATTTGATTTTTTTTTCCAGTCCATCGCTATCAATATCCTCAAACACAAATCTTTCATCCTCACTCAAATTAATGGGGAAATTGTCGTTTTCTCGGTCCAAATAGCTCTTTTTGTTGGAGGATCCCATTAAAAACAATGTGAGGATGTGAGGAGCCCTCAACGGGTGACGTTATCGTCTGCAACTCCCGGTAAAGGCAGGGCTTTTCTATTAGCGACCAAAAGTTGCGAACTTTATCGTCGATGTTCTCTACTAAATCCTTTCAGCAAAAATATGGCAATATCCCGAAATGATCAAGTATGACACATAGAATGGACCTGCTATCCCCGTTTGAATAAGAACATCTCATTTCAGTAGGCCTTTAACTTAAACTAACTTAAATATAACACTTTTAAGTTCAAGTACCAATGATTGTCACACACACACTAGGTGTGGTAAAATTTGTCCTCTGCATTTTTGACCCACCCCCTTGATCACCCCCTGGGAGGTGAGGGGGACAGTGGGCAGCAGCGGTGCCGCGCCCGGGAATCATTTATGGTGATTTAACCCCCAATTCCAACCCGTGATGCTGAGTGCCAAGCAGGGAGGCAATTTTTTTTATTATCTTTGGTATGACTCGGCCGGGGTTTGAACTTCCAACCTACCGATCTCAGGGCGGCCACTGAGTAGGTGTCGTTTGTGCCTAAATATACTTACATCGTTGGCCCAGGATCCTCCAATCAGAAAGTTTCCTGGCATGGTTGGTGGACTGAAAGCCAGGCAGCTAATGCTGTCATCTGGTGGGGAAGTCACTTCAACATCCTAACAGACATTTAAAAAAAAAAAAATCACTGAGTTTCATATTGTCAGATAACAACAATAATTACATGAACAAAAACAGTTGATGGTGTTTACCTTCATGGGATTATGTGTGTCAGCCGTCGTGCTTCCAAAAACACTAGTACCCGTTGTTCCAAACCCAGAGTTTGTGCCAAATATACTCATGGTGCATTACCGTAATGCCCAATCTGTGCCTGGTAAGAGATAGACGGTAAACATTGCCACAGACTTTTACTTTCAGTTTCACTCGGCCCCCGCTCATCCATGTTGCATGGACACATCTTCTTTCGTAAAGTGCATTTCAACTAATCTTAACAACAACGACGACTTCAATGCTCTCATGTGACAAATTACACGACATGCGTGGGTTTTATGCGTGCGCATAACGAAATGTGAGTTTATGACGCCTTCTATCGCGATGAATGTCACAAATACAGCGCTGGCTAACTAGCTAGCTTCGTGTTGGGAGCCTTCCACACAACCGGTTAGTTTCCCGCAGGCGATTCTATCCAAATACAACATTTATCGGTACGCAATACATGTTTTTCGAGTAATATACATACCCTGTGTTTGTTAGTGTCCGACTTGACGGATGTATTGATCTGAATATGTCGGAAATTATTCGGCGCTAGGAAAAATGTGGCGCTGTTTTTGCCGGGCGTCGCACTTTGGTGACGTAGAGACCACTGGTGGGTGCGCTTCGCGGATCAGACACTTGGGGGCGGTGTAGGACAAAATGGTGGTTACGGAATCTGAAGCTGACAGTATTAAAGGCCTACTGAAATGATTCCATCCATTTACTACCGCTTATTCGCCTATCACAGCTACAATCGGGCGGAAGGCGGGGTACACCCTGGACAAGTCGCCACCTCATCGCAGGCCCAACACAGATAGACAGACAACATTCACACTCACATTCACACACTGGGGCCAATTTTTGTGTTGCCAATCAACCTATCCCCAGGTGCATGTCTTTGGAGGTGGGAGGAAGCCGGAGTACCCGGAGTGAACCCACGCAGTCACGGGGACAACATGCAAACTCCACACAGAAAGATCCCGAGCCTGGATTTGAACCCAGGACTGCAGGACCTTCGTATTGTGACTACTGAAATGAGATTTTCTTATTTAAACGGGGACAGCAGGTCCATTCTATGTGTCATACTTGATCATTTGGCGATATTGCCATATTTTTGCAGATTTTGAATTTAGTAGAGAACATCCACGATAAAGTTCGCAACTGGAGAAAAGCCCTGCTTCTACTGGAAGTCGCAGACGATGACGTCACAAGTTGAAGGCTCCTCATATATTCACATTGATTTTAATGGGAGCCTCCAACAAAAACAGCTATCAAGACCAAGAAAACGACAATTTCCCCATTAATTTGAGCGAGGATAAAAGAGTCGTGTTTGAGTATATTGATAGCGACGGACTAGAAAAAAAAAATCAAGTGAAAAAAAAAAAATGCGATTGCATAGCGACGGATTCAGATGTTTTTAGACACATTTACTAGGATAATTCTGGGAAATCCCTTATCTTTCAATTGTGTTGCTAGTGTTTTAGTGAGTTTAACAGTACCTGATAGTCGGAAGTGTACGTCCACGGCCGGGTGTTGACGCGCAGTGTCTCAGGGAAGTCGACGGCAGCTGTATGGACGGCACAAGCTCAGCTGATATCCGATAAGAGGAGACTTTTTAACAACAATTTTTTCACCGAAACCTGCTGGTTGACATGTAGTCGGGATCCATGTCCGCTGTGATCCATATTAAAGTTTCACCTCCGTGAATTTTAAACAAGGAATCACCGTGTGTTTGTGTGGCTAAAGGCTAAAGCTTCCCACCTCCATCTTTCTACTTTGACTTCTCCAATATTAATTGAACAAATTGCAAAAGATTCAGCAACACAGATGACGACTTTTAGCTGTGTGTGTACGCAGCGCTCATATTCAGAACAGCCCGTGATGTCACGCGTACACATCATCATTACGCGACGTTTTCAAGCAAAAAAGTCCCGGGAAATTTCAAATTGTAATTTAGTAAACTAAAAAGACCGTTTTGGCATGTGTTGCAATGTTAATATTTCATCATTGATATATAAACTATCAGACTGCGTGGTCGGTAGTAGTGGGTTTCAGTAGGCCTTTAAATACCTACTGAAACCCACTACTACCCGTGAAATGAAATATTAACATTGCAACACATGCCAATACGGCCTTTTTAGTTTACTAAATTGCTATTTTAAATTTCCCGTGACGTGTCGTGTTGAAAACGTCGTGGTATGATGATGCGTATGATGACGCGTGCGTTTGACGTCTCAGGTTGTAGCGGACATTATTTTCCAACCCAATCCTGGCTATTAGTAGTCTGCTTTAATCTCATAATTACACAGTATTCTGGACATCTGTGTTGCTGAATCTTTTCCAATTTGTTCAATTAATAATGGAGAAGTCAAAGTAGAAAGATGGAGGCGGGAAGCTTTAGCCTTTAGCCACACAAACACAGCCTTCCTTGTTTAAAATTCCCGGAGGTGAAGTTTTACTATGGATCAGAGCGGTCAAGCGAACATGGATCCCGACTACATGTCTACCGGCAGTTTTCGGTGAGAAAATTGTGGTATAAAGTCGCCTCTTACTGGAGATCAGCGGAGCTTGCGCCGTCCATGCAGCTGCGTGACTTCCCTCAGAGACTCTGGCGTCAACACACCCATGGACACACTCCTCCGACTTCAGGTACTATTTAATCTCACTAAAACACTAACAACACAACAGCAGATAAGGGATTTTCCAGAATTATCCTAGTAAATGTGTCTGAAAACATCTGAATTGCTCTCACTTGCCCTCGCCTGTTTTTTTTGTTTTTTTTCTTCTAGTCCCTCACTATGAATATCCTCATCCACGAATCTTTCATCCTCGCTCAAATTAATGGGAAATGTCGCTTTTTCGGTCCGATTTGCTCTTACTGCTGGTGGCTCACATTATAAACAATGTGAGGATGTGAGGAGCCCTACAACCAGTGACGTCACGCGCACATCGTCTGCTACTTCCGGTACAGGCAAGGCTTTTTTATTAACGACCAAACGTTGCGAACTTTATCGTCGATGTTCTCTACAAAATCCTTTCAGCAAAAATGTGGCAATATCGCGAAATGATCATGTATGACACATAAAATGGACCTGCTATCCCCGTTTAAATAAGAAAATCTCATTTCAATAGGCCTTTAAAAACCTTTTGAGGCCCAAGCTGTTTGTTTACATTCTTTTTTTTTTTCTTTTTGCGCTTATTGGACCTAATTAGAATAAAAACCAAGTATCATCAATCAATCAATCAATCAATCAATCAATGTTTATTTATATAGCCCTAAATCACCAGTGTCTCAAAGGGCTGCACAAACCACAACGACATCCTTGGTAGAGCCCACATAAGGGCAAGGAAAACTCATCCCAGTGGGACGTCGGTGACAAAGATGACTATGAGAAACCTTGGAGAGGACCGCATATTTGGCCAACCCCCCACCCCTTTAGGAGACCGAAAGCAATGGATGTCGAGCGGGTCTAACATGATACTGTGAAAGTTGAATCCATAGTGGATCTAACATAACCATGAGAGTCCAGTCCAAAGTGGATCCAACACAGTAGCGAGAGTCCCGTCCATAGTGGGGCCAGCAGGAAACCATCCCAAGCGGAGGCGGATCAGCAGTGCAAAGATGTCCCCAGCCTATACACAGGTGAGTGGTCCATCTTGGGTCCCGACTTTGGACGAGCGGTCCATCCTGGGTCCCGACTTTGGATGAGGGGTCCATCCTGGGTCCCGACTCTGGACAGCCAGTACTTCATCCATGGCCACCGGACCAGACCCCCTCCAAAAGGGAGAGTGGGACAGAGGAGAACAAGAAAAGAAACGGCAGATCAACTGGTCTAAAAAGGAGGTCTATTTAAAGGCTGGAGTATACAAATGAGTTTTAAGGTGAGATTTAAATGCTTCTACTGAGGTGGCATCTCGAACTGTTACCGGGAGGGCATTCCAGAGTACTGGAGCTCGAACGGAAAACGCTCTATAGCCCGCAGACTTGTTTTGGGCTCTGGGAAACACTAATAAGCCGGAGTCCTTCGAACGCAGATTTCTTGCCGGGACATATGGTACAATACAGTCGGCAACATAGACTGGAGCTAGACCGTGTAGTATTTTATACGTAAGTAGTAAAACCTTAAAGTCACATCTTAAGTGCACAGGAAGCCAGTGCAGGTGAGCCAGTACAGGCGTAATGTGATCAAACTTTCTTGTTCTTGTCAAAAGTCTAGCAGCCGCATTTTGTACCAACTGTAATCTTTTAATGCTAGACATGGGGAGACCCGAAAATAATACGTTACAGTAATCGAGACGAGACGTAACAAACGCATGGATAATGATCTCAGCGTCTTTAGTGGACAAAATGGAGCAAATTTTAGAGATATTACGTACATTATCTTTTGATATGATGTACTTATTAGTCAATGAGTAACAAAGTGAAGAGAATTATATTTATATAGCGCGTTTCTCTAGTGACTCAAAGAGCTTTACATAGTGAAACCCAACATCATTTTTTAAACATCATTTGGTACAAAATGCGGCTGCTAGGCTTTTGACAAGAACAAGAAAGTTTGATCACATTACGCCTGTACTGGCTCACCTGCAGTGGCTTCCTGTGTACTTAAGATGTGACTTTAAGGTTTTACTACTTACGTATAAAATACTACACGGTCTAGCTCCATCCTATCTTGCCGATTGTATTGTACCATATGTCCCGGCAAGAAATCTGCGTTCAAAGAACTCCCGCTTTTAAGTGATTCCTAAAGCCCAAAAAAAGTCTGCGGGCTATAGAGTGTTTTCATTTCGGGCTCCAGTACTCTGGAATGCCCTCCCGGTAACAGTTCGAGATGCCACCTCAGTAGAAGCATTTAAGTCTCACCTTAAAACTCATTTGTATACTCTAGCCTTTAAATAGATTCCCTTTTTAGACCAGTTGATCTGCCATTTCTTTTCTTTTTCTCCTATGTCCCACTCTCCCTTGTGGAGGGGGTCCGGTCCGATCCGGTGGCCATGTACTGCTTGCCTGTGTATCGGCTGGGGACATCTCTGCGCTGCTGATCCGCCTCCGCTTGGGATGGTTTCCTGCTGGCTCCGCTGTGAACGGGACTCTCGCTGCTGTGTTGGATCCGCTTTGGACTGGACTCTCGCGACTGTGTTGGATCCATTATGGATTGAACTTTCACAGTATCATGTTAGACCCGCTTGACATCCATTGCTTTCCTCCTCTCCAAGGTTCTCATAGTCATCATTGTCAGCGACGTCCCACTGGGTGTGAGTTTTCCTTGCCCTTATGTGGGCCTACCGAGGATGTCGTAGTGGTTTGTGCAGCCCTTTGAGACACTAGTGATTTAGGGCTATATAAGTAAACATTGATTGATTGATTGATTGATTGATCTATGTTACAGTGTGGGTGGCACTGGGAGAAAGTGGGTAAAGTGTCTTGCCCAAGGACACAACGGCAATGACTAGGATGACAGAAGTGGCAATCGAACCTGGAACCCTCAAGTTACTGGCACGGCCGCTCTACCAATCGATCAATGCTGCCACAATTACAAACGTGTACTTCAAGTTTAGTGACATGCTAATTCCTTTTTTTTTTTTACACTTTTTAAAAAAAATCCAAATTCCATTGTATGTTAGAGTCTTCTGACACCACTATATGTCAGTATAAGTGTCCACATATGGGCCATTAGACCCCGATTCAGTAGTGTACACAATTTGGGAAATAAGAACTAAAAGGTGCTGTCCACGCATGTGGCCAACTAAGCCTTTAGATCAGGGGTCTCTAAATCAATTTACCTGGGGGCCACAGGACGCAGAGTCTGGGTGAAGCTGGGCTGCAAAAAAATAGTTCTTAAAAAAAAGTTGCATACTTCTCAGCATGTCTAGTTGTATAATAACGTTTTAAATTGTATTCCTTGTGCACCGCAACTTTCTCTGTGCAAATAAGACATGTCGGGGTGCCCCTGTGCTCAACAAAGAAATATTGCATCTCCCACTTTTCCTGGAATAGTCTGCAGGCTTTGAAAAATACATGTTTGGGGTTGTGGAATATATTTGTATTTAGCCGACGCACAAAGAATATTGTTATTTCCGCAATGTGTGTCGTTCCGCTTTTCCTCGCTACAGCAACACGGCAGTCGGCGGATAATAACCGGGGATGTACCTGGATAGTGAGCGCAAAAAAGTGACGGCTCCCGGAGTGTTATCCAGCTTCATATAAAAACATATGTAGTGTTCATCATGTGAGGCAATGCAAAAAAATAAATAAAAAAAATAACGGTTTGAATTGGTCCAGGTTATTGGAGACTGTTATTACTGACAGACAAGTGTCGCGGTTTGACTACAGCCATGCACGTAAGAAAACCCTTGTCTCTATGGCAACGTCTCTGTCGCTTTCACTCATTTTCCGCTTTTCCATTAACGCAGGGCAGTAACTACTGTCAGGGGAGGGAAGTGAGGCAGTGCCTCACCTGCCACCAGGTGGCTTAAACATGAGATGTTCCAAAACAAAGTATCCATCCATCCATCCATCATCTTCCGCTTATCCGAGGTCGGGTCGCGGGGGCAGCAGCCTAAGCAGGGAAGCCCAGACTTCCCTATCTCCAGCCACTTCGTCTAGCTCTTCCCGGGGGATCCCGAGGCGTTCCCAGGCCAGCCGGGAGACATAGTCTTTCCAACGTGTCCTGGGTCTTCCCCGTGGCCTCCTACCAGCTGGACGTGCCCTAAACACATCCCTAGGGAGGCGTTCGGGTGGCATCCTGACCAGATGCCCGAACCACCTCATCTGGCTCCTCTCGATGTGGAGGAGCAGCGGCTTTACGTTGAGCTCCTCCCGGATGGCAGAGCTTCTCACCCTATCTCTAAGGGAGAGCCCCGCCACCCGGCGGAGGAAACTCATTTCGGCCGCTTGTACCCGTGATCTTATCCTTTCGGTCATGACCCAAAGCTCATGACCATAGGTGAGGATGGGAACGTAGATCGACCGGTAAATTGAGAGTTTTGCCTTCCGGCTCAGCTCCTTCTTCACCACAACGGATCGATACAACGTCCGCATTACTGAAGACGCCGCACCGATCCGCCTGTCAATCTCACGATCCACTCTTCCCCCACTCGTGAACAAGACTCCTAGGTACTTGAACTCCTCCACTTGGGGCAGGGTCTCCTCCCCAACCCGGAGATGGCACTCCACCCTTTTCCGGGCGAGAACCATGGACTCGGACTTGGAGGTGCTGATTCTCATTCCGGTCGCTTCACACTCGGCTGCGAACCGATCCAGTGAGAGCTGAAGATCCCGGCCAGATGAAGCCATCAGGACTACATCATCTGCAAAAAGCAGAGACCTAATCCCGTGGCCACCAAACCGGAACCCCTCAACGCCTTGACTGCGCCTAGAAATTCTGTCCATAAAAGTTATGAACAGAATCGGTGACAAAGGACAGCCTTGGCGGAGTCCAACCTTCACTGGAAACGTGTCCGACTTACTGCCAGCAATGCGGACCAAGCTCTGACACTGATCATACAGGGAGCGGACTGCCACAATAAGACATTCCGATACCCCATACTCTCTGAGCACTCCCCACAGGACTTCCCGAGGGACACGGTCGAATGCCTTCTCCAAGTCCACAAAGCACATGTAGACTGGTTGGGAAAACTCCCATGCACCCTCAAGAACCCTGCCGAGAGTATAGAGCTGGTCCACAGTTCCACGACCAGGACGAAAACCACACTGTTCCTCCTGAATCCGAGGTTCGACTATCCGGCGAAGCCTCCTCTCCAGTACACCTGAATAAACCTTACCGGGAAGGCTGAGGAGTGTGATCCCACGATAGTTGGAACACACCCTCCGGTCTCCCTTCTTAAAGAGAGGGACCACCACCCCGGTCTGCCAATCCAGAGGTACCGCCCCCGATGTCCACGCGATGCTGCAGAGTCTTGTCAACCAAGACAGCCCCACAGCATCCAGAGCCTTAAGGAACTCCGGGCGGATCTCATCCACCCCCGGGGCCTTGCCGCCGAGGAGCTTTTTTACTACCTCAGCGACCTCAGCCCCAGAAATAGGAGAGTCCACTACAGATTTCCCAGGCACCGCTTCCTCAAAGAAAGACGTGTTGGTGGGATTGAGGAGGTCTTCGAAGTATTCCCTCCACCGATCCACAACATCCGCAGTCGAAGTCAGCAGAACACCATCCGCACCATACACGGTGTTGATAGTGCACTGCTTCCCCTTCCTGAGGCGCCGTATGGTGGTCCAGAATCGCTTCGAAGCCGTCCGGAAGTCGTTTTCCATGGCTTCCCCGAACTCTTCCCATGTCCGAGTTTTTGCCTCCGCGACCGCTAAAGCTGCACACCGCTTGGCCCGTCGGTACCCGTCCACTGCCTCCGGAGTCCTATGAGCCAAAAGAACCCGATAGGACTCCTTCTTCAGCTTGACGGCATCCCTCACTGCTGGTGTCCACCAACGGGTTCTGGGATTACCGCCACGACAGGCACCAACAACCTTGCGGCCACAGCTCCAATCAGCCGCCTCGACAATAGAGGTTCGGAACATGGTCCACTCGGACTCAATGTCCCGCACCTCCCTCGTGACATGTTCAAAGTTCTCCCGGAGGTGTGAATTGAAACTCTCTCTGACAGGAGACTCTGCCAGACGTTCCCAGCAGACCCTCACAATGCGCTTGGGCCTGCCAGGTCTGTCTGGCATCCTCCCCCACCATCGCAGCCAACTCACCACCAGGTGGTGATCGGTAGAAAGCTCCGCCCCTCTCTTCACCCGAGTGTCCAAAACATAAGGCCGCAAATCCGATGACACAACTACAAAGTCGATCATGGAACTGCGGCCTAGGGTGTCCTGGTGCCAAGTGCACATATGGACACCCTTATGTTTGAACATGGTGTTTGTTATCGACAAACTGTGACGAGCACAAAAGTCCAATAACAAAACACCACTCGGGTTTAGATCCGGGCGACCATTCTTCCCAATCACGCCTCTCCAGGTTTCACTGTCGTTGCCAACATGAGCGTTGAAGTCTCCCAGTAGGACAAGGGAATCACCCGGAGGAGCACTTTCCAGTACTCCCTCGAGTGTACCCAAAAAGGGTGGGTATTCTGAACTGCTGTTTGGTGCGTAAGCACAAACAACAGTCAGGACCCGTCCCCCCACCCGAAGGCGAAGGGAAGCTACCCTCTCGTCCACTGGGTTGAACTCAAACGTACAGGCTTTGAGCCGGGGGGCAACCAGAATTGCCACCCCAGCCCGTCGCCTCTCACTGCCGGCAACGCCAGAGTGGAAGAGGGTCCAGTCCCTCTCGAGAGAACTGGTTCCAGAGCCCTTGCTGTACGTCGAGGTGAGTCCGACTATATCCAGCCGGAACTTCTCTACCTCGCGCACAAGCTCAGGCTCCTTCCCCCCCAGTGAGGTGACGTTCCACGTCCCAAGAGCTAGCTTCTGTAGCCGAGGATCGGACCGCCAAGTGCCCTGCCTTCGGCTGCCGCCCAGCTCACAATGCACCCGACCTCTATGGCCCCTCCTATGAGTGGTGAGCCCATTGGAGGGATGACCCACGTTGCCTCTTCGGGCTGTGCCCGGCCGGGCCCCATGGGAACAGGCCCGACCACCAGGCGCTCGCCATCGTGCCCCAACTCCGGGCCTGGCTCCAGAGCGGGGCCCCGGTGACCCACGTCCGGGCGAGGGAAATCTGGGTTCATTTCGTTGTAATTCCATAGAAGTCTTTGAGCTGCTCTTTGTCTGATCACTCACCTGGGACCTGTTTGTCTTGGGAGACCCTACCAGGGGGCATGAAAACCCCCAGACAACATAGCTCCTAGGATCATTGGGACACGCAAACTCCTCTACCACGGTAAGGTAGCAGCTCAGAGAGGAGCAAAACAAAGTAATAAAAAAACTTATTTTATTTTATTACTTTTTTTTTTATTTATTTTTTTATTTTTTTATTTTTATTATTCAAAACAAAGTAATAAAATAAAATAAGTTTTAATATTTCTCTTTTGTAGGTTGATTGGCAACACTAAAAATTGGCCCTAGTGTGTGAATGTGAGTGAGAATGTTGTCTGTCTATCTGTGTTGGCCCTGCGATGAGGTGGCGACTTGTCCAGGGTGTACGCTGCCTTCCGCCTGATTGTAGCTGAGATAGTTTCCAGCGACCCCAGCGACTCCAAAGGGAATAAGCGGTAGTAGAAAATGGATGGATGGATTTCTCTTTTGGTTCATGCTTTCTATGTGATTTGATGTGGTTTCTGTATATTTTGAAAATGTTCATGGTCAGAATCGCGGAAATTCCATGTTTCCTGATCAAAACAACGCCGCATACGAGAAGTGAGGCAGACACAGGCGGTGCCTCCACGGCTATATACAGTGTGTATTGGGCGTGTGCGTGCGAGGGGGCGCATGCTTGTTTCCACGGGAAAAAGGCTGGCCATGAGGCGGCATGTACCTCTGCCTCAAGGTAGGGGGCGATATATTGTCAACTTGCAGTTCAATGCATCAGCAGTACTCTGACTCGCCACACTGGGAGAAGTGGAGACGCTCAACCTAGCAGACACAGGTCTCTCCAGCAGAAGCCAGCCTTTTTCTTTTCTCTTTTTATAACTGTATTTTTAACAAACATAGCATTTTTATTAGATTAAGCCAGTGTTTAGTGTTTATTGTCAAATGCAAAAATATTGTTTTATTGCTTGGAATGAAATTGAATTAAACGAATGTGTCTGCCGATATGGAGGATTATATACTGTATCCAAGATGAAATACTTCTCTAAACTGGACTTTAAGACAAAATGAATGTGATCATACAAAGTACGTTTTCATGGAGGATAGCTATTGCTGCTTCAGATACAAATACAGAAAGGTAAGATACACTCACAATACTTGATTTATTTTGTTAAAAGCAAATGGGTATTTAATTTGCTTTTAACAAAATAAATCAAGTATTGTGAGTGTATCTTACCTTTCTGTATTTGTATCTGAAGCAGCAATAGCTATCCTCCAACTATATCAACCTTGTAGATTGTTATAGTCACAATAGGTTAAGTTTTGTCAGTGTGCCATGTGTTACCCAGTTTCCCGTAGGGCAACAACGTAATATATATTTAATAAAATGTGATTATATGCATGAGTGTACTTGTATATGTACAGTATGTGTATATGTATGTTTGTACAATGACTGTATATTATTATATGTATATTAGATTTTAATTCGATACATGATTTTTTGTTTTTTTACTGAAATGAGTTAATGGGGAAAGGAATTGTTCAAAAACGTATTTCCAACGCTGCGCAGACCACGGCAATCAGTGGAATATCTGGGGAAATGTAACATTATATTCTCATCAGTAATGGAGCAGGAAGGGGCTGAAAATCAGATTTCCATTTTCTGAAAAAATCCACAGATCTGCACAATTTACGGTAAAATAGTGGCAGCTGTGCTTGCCAGAAATTCACAGCAAAAAAAATATACAGTCACGATGGTACTGTATGTAGATGTTGAATCCATAAATTTTACAGCTGACAACTGTCTTTGCTTACGGTAAATTGCTATGAAAAAAAAACTGATATATTGTTAACCTGTTCACAAAAAAACCCCTAAAGAATTTACACTCAAATACTGGCAGCTGTGTTTGCCAGGAATTCAACCTTTACTGGACTGGACAGCTCACAACATGGCCTTCCACAACATGTTCCTTCAAGTGGGCTATTAAAATTGAGCCTTAAATTCTCCGTATCTGTTAAATAACTGCCTGCAACCAGTTCCAACACACTCAAACACACAGCATGGTTCATTTCCATGCAGTTTACAATGAAGCACAGACCTAAGCCCTCAATGTTTGAAACGACTTGCCACAAAAATACAAGGAAACATGTTGTTAGCCTAAAGTTAATTAGGCCAATGCTTTAATGCCATCCATCCATCCATCCATCCATCATCTTCCGCTTATCCGAGGTCGGGTCGCGGGGGCAGCAGCCTAAGCAGGGAACCCCAGACTTCCCTATCTCCAGCCACTTCGTCTAGCTCTTCCCGGGGGATCCCGAGGCGTTCCCAGGCCAGCCGGTAGACATAGTCTTCCCAACGTGTCCTGGGTCTTCCCCGTGGCCTCCTACCAGTTGGACGTGCCCTAAACACCTCCCTAGGGAGGCGTTCGGTTGGCATCCTGACCAGATGCCCAAACCACCTCATCTGGCTCCTCTCGATGTGGAGGAGTTGCGGCTTTACTTTGAGTTCCTCCCGGATGGCAGAGCTTCTCACCCTATCTCTAAGGGAGAGCCCCGCCACCCGGCGGAGGAAACTCATTTCGGCCGCTTGTACCCGTGATCTTATCCTTTCAGTCATGACCCAAAGCTCATGACCATAGGTGGGGATGGGAACGTAGATCGACCGGTAAATTGAGAGCTTTGCCTTCCGGCTCAGCTCCTTCTTCACCACAACGGATCGATACAACGTCCGCATTACTGAAGACGCCGCACCGATCCGCCTGTCGATCTCACGATCCACTCTTACCCCACTCGTGAACAAGACTCCTAGGTATTTGAACTCCTCCACTTGGGGTATGATCCAATCTAATCCAATCCACTTTATTTGTATAGCACATTTAAACCATGAATATGTACCATGATTAACGTGGACCCCCGCTTAAACAAGTTGAAAAACTTATTCGGGTCTTACCATTTAGTGGTCAATTGTACGGAATATGTACTGAACTGTGTAATCTACTAATAAAAGTATCAATCAATCAATCAAAAAAACAAAATAAAATGTTTCTAAAGTGCTGCACAACAATATTAAAAACAATATTCAAATATCCTTAGCGCCACCAATGACGGAATATAAAATAAAACCAATATAAAAATACAATAAAAATAAATATGATTAAAAACGATTTTGAAGGGTAAAAGCAATTAAAACAATAAATAGAAATCAGAATTTAAAAAACAAAGAACAACAAAAAAAAAGCACTGAGGACCACACAACTCACATAGTGTTAAAAGCCAAAGAATAAAAGTGGGTCTTAAGATGAGATGAAAACACTCCACTGTGGGAGCAGTTCTAACATGGAGGGGCAGAGTGTTCCAGAGCTTAGGGCCGACCACAGAGAAGGCCCTGTCTCCCCTGGTTTTAAGTCTGGTCTTGGGCACCGCGAGCTGGAGCTGGCTCTCGGACCATGGTGTGAATTTAGAATATACAATCTGCATAATCTTTAATTTACTGCGAGGAGGTAGCGACTTGTCCAGGGTGTACGCCGCCTTCCCCCGATTGTAGCTGATATAGGCGGCAGCGCCCGCCGCGACCCCAAAAGGGAATAAGTGGTAGAAAATGGATGCATGGATAATTTAGACAGACTAATACTGAACATGTTTGGTAACAGCAGGATTAGGTCTCTGCTTTTTGCAGATGATGTGGTCCTGAGGGCTTCATCTGACCGGGATCTTCAGCTCTCGCTGGATCGGTTCGCAGCCGAGTGTGAAGCGACCGGAATGAGAATCAGCACCTCCAAGTCCGAGTCCATGGTTCTCGCCCGGAAAAGGGTGGAATGCCATCTCCGGGTTGGGGAGGAGACCCTGCCCCAAGTGGAGGAGTTCAAGTACCTAGGAGTCTTGTTCACGAGTGGGGGAAGAGTGGGTCGTGAGATCGACAGGCGGATCGGTGTGTAAGGCGGAGGTTGTACCGATCCGTTGTGGTGAAGAAGGAGCTGAGCCGGAAGGCAAAGCTCTCAATTTACTGGTCCATCTACGTTCCCATCCTCACCTATGGTCATGAGCTTTGGGTCATGACCGAAAGGATAAGATCACGGGTACAAGCGGCCGAAATGAGTTTCCTCCGCCGGGTAGCGGGGCTCTCCCTTAGAGATAGGGTGAGAAGCTCTGCCATCCGGGAGGAACTCAAAGTAAAGCCGCTGCTCCTTCACATCGAGAGGAGCCAGATGAGGTGGTTCGGGCATCTGGTCAGGATGCCACCCGAACGCCTCCCTAGGGAGGTGTTTAGGGCACGTCCAACCGGTAGGAGGCCACGGGGAAGACCCAGGACACGTTGGGAAGACTATGTCTCCCGGCTGGCCTGGGAACGCCTCGGGATCCCCCGGGAAGAGCTAGACGAAGTGGTTGGGGAGAGGGAAGTCTGGGTTTCCCTGCTTAGGCTGTTGCCCCCGCGACCCGACCTCGGATAAGCGGAAGATGATGGATGGATGGATGGAATACTGTACATTTTAGGGTAATTGCATGCTTGTGACATTACAGTATTTGCAATTATTATTTGCGCAGCAAAGTCATGTGTTTTCTACATAATATAACCATAGTAATTTAGGTCAGTGGTTCTCAAATGGGGGTACGCGTATCCCTGGGGGTACTTAAAGGTATGCCAAGGGGTATGTGAGATTTTTCAAAAATATTCTAAAAATAGCAACAATTAACGGTTTAGCTTGGTTGGTAGAGCGGCCGTGCCAGCAACTTGAGGGTTGCAGGTTTGATTCCCGCTTCCGCCATCCTAGTCACTGCCATTGTGTCCTTGGGCAAGACACTTTACCCACCTGCTCCCAGTGCCACCCACACTGGTTTGAATGTAACTTAGATATTGGGTTTCACTATGTAAAGCGCTTTGAGTCACTAGAGAAAAAGCGCTATATAAATATAATTCACTTCACGTCACTTAAAAAAATCCTTTATAAATATATTTATTGAAAAATACTTCAACAAAATATGAATTTAAGTTAATAAAATGAAAAGAAATGCAGCAATGCAATATTCTGTGTTGACAGCTAGACTTTTTGCGGACATGTTCCATAAATATTGATGTTAAAAGATTTATTTTTTGGTGAAGAAATGTTTAGAATTAAGTTCATGAATCCAGATGGATCTCTATTACAATCCCCAAAGAGGGCACTTTAAGTTGATGATTACTTCTATGTGTAGAATTTTTTTTTTTAAATAATTGAGTCACTTGTTTATTTTTCAACAAGTTTTTAGTTATTTGTATATCTTTTTTCCAAACAGTTCAATAAAGACCACTATAAATGAGCAATATTTTGCACTATCATACAATTTAATAAATCAGAAACTGATGACATAGTGCTGTATTTTACTTCTTTATCTCTTTTTTTCAATCCAAAATATTTTGCTCTGATTACTTGAATTAAAAAAAAATGTTCACAGGGGGTACATCACTGAAAAAAGGTTGAGAACCACTGATTTAGGTTATCCACTTTTTTTTGGTTTGCAGGAATCCACTGCATTTACTACTAAAAAACTATTTTGGATTTTACGGTTGTTGCTATTTAAAAATTGTTTGCCGTAGTTTACACAGTAATTTTTTAAAATGTGTACGTACAGTGAATGAGGGCCCCTGAATCATATTTTATTCATTTGGTCGCCAAAAGTCTTTTATCATTTTTCTTACCTTATTTTCGTTCACTCTCCAGGAACAAAAAAACCCTATTAATGTTGCGCTTGACATCGCTTCAGTTACCTTAGCAAGTTGTTTTTCCTAATTTTTCTCAAGCCGCTGCTCCTCCCCTGTGGTCCTCTGAACGCTCCTACGGGAGGCCCGCCTCACGCTATAAAAACAAAGTCATGTAAACCCATACACACTGTTTTACTAATTTTGTTAGTCTTCGCCGGGGCAGCTGTGGAAATGGAGCTTACCATCATCAAGTGCGACGGTAGATTCTCAGTGTAACAAACTTTGAGTCACTGAAAAAGCACTATATAACTATGACAGATAAACAGAATTTAATTTTAATTTATTTTACAAAACCCAAAACCCGTGAAGTTGCCACGTTGTGTAGTTCGTGAATAAAAACAGAATACAATGATTTGCAAATCCTTTTCAACTTATGGAATAGACTGTAAAGACAAGATATTTAATGTTCAAACCGAGAAACTGTTTTTTTTCCCAAATAATCATTAAATCAAAATATAATCGCAGCATCACCTTGCTAAAACGCTGGCACATGGGCATTTTTACCACTGTGTTACATGGCCTTTCCTTTTAACAACACTCATTAAACGTTTGGGAACTGAGGAGACCAATTTTTGAAGCTTTTCACGTGTAATTGTTTCCCATTTTTTCTTGATGTACAGCTTAAGTTGTTCAACAGTCCGTGGTCTTCGTTGTCGTATTTTAGACACATTTTCAATGGGAGACAAGTCTGGACTTCAGGCAGGCTAGTCTAGTACCATCAATCTTTTACTATGAAGCCACATTGTTGTGGCTTGGCATTGTCTTGCTGAAATAAGCAGGGGCGTCTATGATAACGTTACTTGGATGGCAACATATGTTGCTCCAAAACCTGTATGTACTTTTCAGCATTAATGGTGCCTTCACAGATGTGTAAATTACCCAGTGCCTTGGGCACCAATACACCCCCATACATAACAGATGCTGGCTTTTGAACTTTGTGCCTGTAACAATCTGATTAGTTATTTTCCTCTTTGTTCCAGAGGACACGACGTCCACAGTTTCCATAAACAATGAAATGTGGACTCGTCAGACCACAGAACACTTTTCCACTTTGCATCAATCCATCATAGAAGAGCTCAAGCCCTGTTTTAACTTGCACTTACAAATGTAGCGACAAGCTGTAGTTACTGGCAGTGGTTTTCTGAAGTGTTCCTGAGCCCATGTGGTGATATCCTTTACACTGCTGTCGCTTTTTGATGCAGTACCGCCTGAGGGATCGAAGATCCGTAATATCATTGCTTACTGCAGTGCTTTCTCCAGATTCTCTGAACCTTTTGATGATAGTATGGACCATCAATGGTGAAATCCCTATATTCCTTGCAATAGCTTGTTGAGGAATGTTGTTCTTTAACTGTTTGACAATTGCACTTACAAATGTAGCGACAAGCTGTAGCTACTGACAGTGGTTTTCTGAAGGGTTCCTGAGCCCATGTGGCGATATCCTTTACACTCTGTCGCTTTTTGATGCAGTACCGCCTGAGGGATCAAAGATCCGTAATATCATCGCTTACTGCAGGGCTTTCTCCAGATTCTCTGAACCTTTTGATGATAGTACGGACCGTCGATGGTGAAATCCCAAAATTCCTTGCAATAGCTCATTGAGAAATGTTGTTCTTTAACCGTTTGACAATTTGCTCACGCATTTGTTCACAAAGTGGTGTCCGTCGCCCCATCCTTTTTTGTGAATGACTGACAATTTCACGGACGTTGCTTTTATACCCAATCATGGCACCCACCCGTTCCCAATTAGCCCGTCCGCCTGTGGGATGTTCCAAATAAGTGTTAGATGAGCATTCCTCAACTTTCTTAGTCTTTTTTGCCACTTGTGCCAGCTTTTTTGAAACATGTCGCAGGCACCAAATTTCAAATCAGCTAATATTTGCAAAAAATAACAAAGTTTTCCAGTTCGAACGTTAAATATCTTGTCTTTGCAGTCTATTCAATTGAATATGGGTTGATAAGGATTAGCAAATCATTGTATTCTGTTTTTATTTACAATTTACACAACGTGCCAACGTCACTGCTTTTGGGTTTTGTACTTAAGTTCTTGCTATTTTGTCCTTGTTTCTTATGCTTGCTGTTTTTGCACCAATACATCAAGACAAATTCTACCTGGCAAAAAAAACAATAATGGTGCTGCTAATTCGTTATTATTATTTCAGTTTAGGCAAATAAGACACATGCATTTCAGTGAATATGCTAAAAACAGAATCTATATATTAGATTTGCGTGGCTGCCACTCAAGTTCACAAGTGGTATTTAATTTAATTACCACCCTCAAACAATGTATAACTTGCACCGAATGTCTCTGTTGTCATTAATCACTC
This sequence comes from Nerophis ophidion, assembly GCF_033978795.1. Taxonomy (NCBI): domain Eukaryota; kingdom Metazoa; phylum Chordata; class Actinopteri; order Syngnathiformes; family Syngnathidae; genus Nerophis; species Nerophis ophidion. The sequence goes on from NC_084626.1 coordinate 31,052,837, forward strand.
ACCCTCAGAACATTACCCCTCCTATTAAAGTAACTGAGTGCTTTGCACATTGTTGCTCTAATTCACTTGGGCCATTGGCAAGTCTCTTCACGTCCCTGAAGCGCAGCAGATCAGCCCCAAATAGGTAGGGTGGGACCCAGTTTATTGTTTGAGTTCAAAGATGTCTGGGCTGATGAGGGGATTAGATTTTATTTTTTTTAATCATTTTTTACCTTGTAATGATCATTTGGAGTAGTTTATAGAGATAGCCATAGAGTAATCTTCCCACTCTTGTTAATCCTACTATGAATCCCCCCCCATGCCTCTCTGCTTCCCCCACCGCTCAAATAGGGTATCTAACATGGGCGGGCGATACAGCAAATGTCGGTATCAATTTGATACCAGTGTTGCAAATACCAATGATTTTCTTTTACTTATAACTTTCCAAGACTGTCAAATCAATCAATCAATTAATCAATCAATCAATGTTTATTTATATAGCCCTACATCACAAGTGTCTCAAAGGGCTGCACAAGCTACAACGACATCCTCGGGTCAGAGCCCACATAAGGGCAAGGAAAAACTCACAACCCAGTGGGATGTCAATGTGAATGACTATGAGAAACCTTGGAGAGGACCGCAATTGTTGGCGACAACCCACCCTCAGAGGACATCGGATGCAATGGACGTTGAGTGGGTCTAACATACTATTGCGAAAGTCCAGTCCATAGTGGATCTAACTTTGTTTGAGCAAAATAAATTCAATAGTGCAACATAACTCGACAAAATAAAAATCCTCTGACTTTTTCCCCCAATCGCCATTCTGTGTCCCAAACAACAGTATTGTCTGAGTTTATAAATACCAGGGCTGCGAATCTTTGGGTGTCCGACAATTCGATTCAATATCGATTCCTGGGGGTCACGATTTGATAATATATCGATTTTTTCGATTCAACGCGATTCTCTATTCAAAAACGATATTTTTTCGATTCAAAACGATTCTGTATTCATAGGATTTCAGCAGGATCCACCCCAGTCTGCTGACATACTGGCAGAGTAGTAGATTAAAAAAAAAAAAGATTTTATAATTATAAAGGACAATGTTTTATCAACTGATTGCAATAATGTAAATTTGTTTTAACTATTAAACGAACCAAAAATATGACTTATTTTATATTTGTGAAAATATTGGACACAGTGTGTTGTCAAGCTTATGAGATGCGATGCAAGTGTCTAATGATAATGTCAATGAGGGATTTTTAATCACTGCTATGCTGAAATTATAACTAATATTGACACTGTTGTTGATAATATTCATTTTTGTTTCACTACTTTTGGTTTGTTCTGTGTCGTGTTTGTGTCTCCTCTAAATTGCTCTGTTTATTGCAGTTCTGAGTGTTGCTGGGTCAGGTTTGGTTTTGGAATTGGATTGCATTGTTATGGTATTGCTGTGAAGTGGTTTGTTGGATTGATAAAAAAAATAAATAAATAAATAAATCGATTTATTAAAAATGAGAATCCATTCTGAATTGCACAACGTATTCAATTTGATTCGTTTTCGAATCGATTTTTTCCCACACCCCTAATAAATACTATAGACAAACTTTATTGTTCACCAATGGAAAGTGTTTGATCACAACAGCTCAGATACAAGAAGCACATATAAACACAACACTGAAAAGCTCCTGAGAGGAAAAAAAAAAAAGTAGAATAAACTATAACAAACAATACTAACTGTACAAAAGTGATCAAATGGAAAGGGAAGACTATAGAATAACATTAATTAAAGGGGTTTAGATGGTTACAAATATATTAAAAGACATAAAATAATTAGTGCTGTCAAATTAGATAAATCACACTTTTGATTTTTGGATTAATCATGAATAATCACAGGGTACTACTTACTTGCATAGTTGGAATTAACATGAAAAAGAGACCCCAATATTTGAACACAAGTGCAATTCTCAGAATATCATAGGGAAACATTATGTAAACGTTTTACTTGAACCTGGTACCAGTTTTATCTAAAATCTTGTGCCGCCTTTAACGTAAACCACGGGTGTCAAACTCATTTTAGCTCATGGGCCGCATGGAGGAAAATCTGTGCACACACGAGCCGGACTATTAAAATCATGGCTTTAAATCCAAAAAAATAAAGACAACTTCAGATTGTTTTCTTTGTCTTACTTAGGCCAAAAATAGAACAAACACTTTCTAAAAATATTACAATAAAAATATAGAAAAAAACACCGGCATCGGTAAAGTTTAGATCAATGAAGGAAAGAAGAAGGTGAATGAATGTTTATAACTGAACATTTGTTTTCTTTGTTATTATTTTTTTTTTATGAATTATGTAATGTTTATGACAACCTTTTTTCCAAAACACAATATGGAATGTGAAATATCACAGGATAATGCATACTGCATGGCTTCACGGTGGCAGAGGGGTTAGTGCGTCTGCCGCACAATACGAAGGTCCTGCAGTCCTGGGTTCAAATCCAGGCTCGGGATCTTTCTGTGTGGAGTTTGCATGTTCTCCCCGTGAATGCGTGGGTTCCCTCCGGGTACTCCGGCTTCCTCCCACTTCCAAAGACATGCACCTGGGGATAGGTTGATTGGCAACACTAAAATTGGCCCTAGTGTGTGAATGTGAGTGTGAATGTTGTCTGTCTATCTGTGTTGGCCCTGCGATGAGGTGGCGACTTGTCCAGGGTGTACCCCGCCGTCCGCCCGATTGTAGCTGAGATAGGCGCCAGCGCCCCCCGTGACCCCGGAAGGGAATAAGCGGTAGAAATGGATGGATGGATGGATGGCATTTGTTTTCTTTGTTATTATTTTTTTTTTATGAATTATGTAATGTTTATGACAACCTTTTTTCCAAAACACAATATGGAATGTGAAATATCACAGGATAATGCATACTTGTATTATTTCTTTTCAAAACGGTTACAAAAAAGTGGGACCCCAAAAATGTATTGTGGGACCCCATTTTTATGACTTGATGGGGTCCCTGGGAACTCATTTTGAAAATTCCTAGCGCCAACACTGATGGAGTATTGGTGTGTGCAAATCAGCAGCAGGCGGCTGTTGCCTGCGGGCCGGTTCTAAAACTAATCATATATCATCCCTGGGGCCATTGATAATTAATTTGCCGGCTGCATCTGGCCCACGGGCCTTGACTTTGACACGTAGAATGTAAACCATCCACGGTTAAGGTGAAGGAACATGCACGGTCAAAATAAATTAAGCAATTAATTAGCATAGATACATGATTCATGTGATATATTTTTGTGGTTATTCACAAGCGTTAACTTGATATTTTGACAGCCGTGCATATAGTATAATACCACCCCAGGTCCATGGATGAATGTACATATAATACAGTACAATAGATAGATAGATAGATAGTATATATAAAAAGAATGAATGCAACAATATAAACAATGCAATGAAATGAAGACAACAACCAAAACATGTATTCAAATTTACGTACTGTAACCCAAAATGTTGAAAGAGCCATATTGGACCAAAAATACAAAGAAAAAAATAAAAATAAAATCTGTCTGAAGCCGCAAAAAATGAAAAGCTGTATATAAGTCTTATAATGAAGGCAACACATGATGCAAGTGTCTATATTAGCTATAGTAGCCTACTATCAAAATGACTTTAAAAGTCTTATATAAGTGTTATAATGAAGGAAACACATGATGTAAGTGTCTATATTAGCTATAATAGCCTACTATCAAAATTACTTTTCAAAAGTCTTATACAAGTGTTATAATTAAGGCAACACATTATGGATGAGTCTATATTAACTATAATAGCCTACTATCAAAATGACTTTAAAAGTCTTATATAAGTGGTATAATGAAGGCAAGACATGATGTAAGTGTCTATATTAGCTATAATAGCCTACTATCAAAATGACTTTAAAAGTCTTATATAAGTGTTATAATGAAGGAAACAAATGATGTAAGTGTCTATATTAGCTATAATAGCCTACTATCAAAATTACTTTTCAAAAGTCTTATACAAGTGTTATAATTAAGGCAACACATTATGGATGAGTCTATATTAACTATAATAGCCTACTATCAAAATGACTTTAAAAGTCTTACATAAGTGTTATAATGAAGGCAAGACATGATGCAAGTGTCTATATTAGCTATAATAGCCTACTATCAAAATGACTTTAAAAGTCTTATATAAGTGTTATAATGAAAGAAACACATGATGTAAGTGTCTATATTAGCTATAATAGCCTACTATCAAAATTACTTTCCAAAAGTCTTATATAAGTGTTATAATTAAGGCAACACATTATGGATGAGTCTATATTAGCTATAATAGCCTACTATCAAAATGACTTTAAAAGTCTTATATAAGTGGTATAATGAAGGCAAGACATGATGTAAGTGTCTATATTAGCTATAGTAGCCTACTATCAAAATTACTTTTTAAAAGTCTTATATACGTGTTATAATTAAGGCAACACATTATGGAAGTGTCTATATTAACTATAATAGCCTACTATCAAAATGACTTTAAAAGTCTTATATAAGTGGTATAATGAAGGCAACACATGATGTAAGTGTCTATATTAGCTATAGTAGCCTACTATCAAAATGACTTTAAAAGTCTTATATAAGTGTTATAATGAAGGCAACAAATGATGTAAGTGTCTATATTAGCTATAATAGCCTACTATCAAAATTACTTTTTAAAAGTCTTATATAAGTGTTATAATTAAGGCAACACATTATGGAAGTGTCTATATTAACTATAATAGCCTACTATCAAAATGACTTTAAAAGTCTTATATAAGTGGTATAATGAAGGCAAGACATGATGTAAGTGTCTATATTAGCTATAATAGCCTACTATCAAAATGACTTTAAAAGTCTTATATAAGTGTTATAATGAAGGCAAGACATGATGTAAGTGTCTATATTAGCTATAATAGCCTACTATCAAAATGACTTTAAAAGTCTTATATAAGTGTTATAATGAAGGAAACACATGATGTAAGTGTCTATATTAGCTATAATAGCCTACTATCAAAATTACTTTCCAAAAGTCTTATATAAGTGTTATAATTAAGGCAACACATTATGGATGAGTCTATATTAACTATAATAGCCTACTATCAAAATTACTTTAAAAGTCTTATATAAGTGGTATAATGAAGGCAAGACATGATGTAAGTGTCTATATTAGCTATAGTAGCCTACTATCAAAATTACTTTTTAAAAGTCTTATATACGTGTTATAATTAAGGCAACACATTATGGAAGTGTCTATATTAACTATAATAGCCTACTATCAAAATGACTTTAAAAGTCTTATATAAGTGGTATAATGAAGGCAACACATGATGTAAGTGTCTATATTAGCTATAGTAGCCTACTATCAAAATGACTTTAAAAGTCTTATATAAGTGTTATAATGAAGGCAACAAATGATGTAAGTGTCTATATTAGCTATAATAGCCTACTATCAAAATTACTTTTTAAAAGTCTTATATAAGTGTTATAATTAAGGCAACACATTATGGAAGTGTCTATATTAACTATAATAGCCTACTATCAAAATGACTTTAAAAGTCTTATATAAGTGGTATAATGAAGGCAAGACATGATGTAAGTGTCTATATTAGCTATAATAGCCTACTATCAAAATGACTTTAAAAGTCTTATATAAGTGTTATAATGAAGGCAAGACATGATGTAAGTGTCTATATTAGCTATAATAGCCTACTATCAAAATGACTTTAAAAGTCTTATATAAGTGTTATAATGAAGGAAACACATGATGTAAGTGTCTATATTAGCTATAATAGCCTACTATCAAAATTACTTTCCAAAAGTCTTATATAAGTGTTATAATTAAGGCAACACATTATGGATGAGTCTATATTAACTATAATAGCCTACTATCAAAATTACTTTAAAAGTCTTATATAAGTGGTATAATGAAGGCAAGACATGATGTAAGTGTCTATATTAGCTATAGTAGCCTACTATCAAAATGACTTTAAAAGTCTTATATAAGTGTTATAATGAAGGAAACACATGATGTAAGTGTCTATATTAGCTATAATAGCCTACTATCAAAATTACTTTTTAAAAGTCTTATATACGTGTTATAATTAAGGCAACACATTATGGAAGTGTCTATATTAACTATAATAGCCTACTATCAAAATGACTTTAAAAGTCTTATATAAGTGTTATAATGAAGGCAACACATGATGTAAGTGTCTATATTAGCTATAATAGCCTACTATCAAAATGACTTTTTAAAAGTCTTATATACGTGTTATAATTAAGGCAACACATTATGGAAGTGTCTATATCAACTATAATAGCCTACTATCAAAATGACTTTAAAAGTCTTATATAAGTGGTATAATGAAGGCAAGACATGATGTAAGTGTCTATATTAGCTACAATAGCCTACTATCAAAATAAATGTAATATTTATTCCACACATTTTTACATTAGAAACCATCAGTAAAACAGAGGCTACTCAGAAGGTGAGATAACTCCTGGAAATTACTGGCTTAGAATGGCCAAAAGTATAGATGTGCGTGACCAAGTTAAAGGAAACACCAGGCTGTCTTTTTCTAATGAATTTATTACAATCTTTGGCAAGCTAGGGGATGTTTGCTGTGGTCTGGAGGGGATGTTTGCTGTGGTCTGGAACAACATGGCACACAAACAACTATCAGAAATTACATACAGATAATGTGTCGTGCGACATGCTAAACTAAATTCTATACAACGAGGACAAAAGTAAAAGATATTAAATGATCTCAAATATACCTACAAATGAGGCCTAATGATGCAATATGTACATGCATACAGCATTGATTAGCTTGCAGTCAGCTGTTGCCGTATCTGTAATATGACAACAGGGAGAAGTTTGTATTTACATGAAGAGTCGGGTGTGTTTTGATCTCCGCCGAACCCCTGAGGTCGACTCACCGAACCCCTAGGATTCGATCGAACCCTGGTTAAGAATCACTGGGCTGGGTTCTAACGTAGACCCCGACTTAAAGGCCTACTGAAACCCACTACTACCCACCACGCAGTCTGATAGTTTATATATCAATGATGAAATATTAACATTGCAACACATGCCAATACGGCCTTTTTAGTTTACTAAATTACAATTTTAAATTTCCCAGGAGTTTTGTCTTGGAAACGTTGTGTAATGATGACGTGTATGCAAGACGTCACGGGTTTTTAGGAAGTATGAGCGCTGCGCACACACACAGCTAAATGTCGTCTGCTTTAACGGCATACTTATACAGTTTTTTGGACATCTGTGTTGCTGAATCTTTTGCAATTTGTTCAATTAATATTGGAGAAGTCACAGTAGAAAGATGGAGTTGGGAAGCTTTGGCCTTTAGCCACACAAACACACGGTGATTCCTTGTTTAAAATTCCTGGTGGTGAAACTTTCCAATGGATCAGAGCGCGGTCAAGAGAACATGGATCCCGACCACATGTCAACCAGCAGGTTTCGGTGAGAATATTGTGGTTAAAAAATCAGTTCTTACCGGAGAAAAGCTGAGCTTGTGCCGTCCATAGCTGCCGTCGACTTCCCTGAGACATTGGCGTCAAGACACCCGTGGAGACACCCTTCCGACTATCAAGTACTATTAAACTCACTAAAACACTAGCAACACAATAGAAAGATAAGGGATTTCCCAGAATTAACCTAGTAAATGTGTCTAAAAACATCAGAATCCGTCGCAATGCAATCGCGTTTTTTTTTCTTCTAGTCCATCGTTATCAATATCCTCAAACACGAATCTTTCATCCTCGCTCAAATTAATGGGGAAATTGTCGTTTTCCCGGTACGAATGGCACTTTTTTGTTGGAGGCTCCCATTAAAAACAATGTGAACATGTGAGGAGCCCTCAAACAGGTGACGTCATCGTCTGCGACTTCCGGTAAAGGCAGGGCTTTTCTCTTAGCACCGAAAGTTGCAAACTTTATCGTGGATGTTCTCTATTAAATCCTTTCAGCAAAAATATGGCAATATCGCGAAATGATCAAGTATGACACATAGAATGGACCTGCTATCCCCGTTTAAATTGTCACACCTGTAAGTTTATGTTTTGGTTTTGGTCAGGTTATGTTTAGTTTTTTGGACATTTAAGTTCTGTCTTGGCACTTCGTGGTTTGTTTTCGTCTCCATGCCAACTCATTGATTTTCACCTTGCCATCCTAGTCACGCCCCGTCCCTCAGCTCTCACACCTGTTTCTCATCACCTCTGCTACTACTTAAGTCAGGGGTGTCAAACTCAAATACAGAGTGGGCCAAAATTTTAAACTGAACAAGGTTGAACAAATTAACCTCTTAATAGGGACCCAAACAAGTTTTGCATTGAACATTGAACAATCGAGGCTTTAAATAACTTTATAATGACATGCAAAATCGAGTTTCAAATAATACTAATAATTTAAAAATAGCAATGGCATATCAAATCAAATCAAATTTAAAAAATAAATTGAATGCCTCTTTTCTATTTGCAACCTTCTCATGTAAATATCAAAATAAACTTTTCCCACAGGCTAATAATACACTTTTATATTGTAGCATCCATGAAGAGGTAGTGCTGCAAGGGGTTCTGTGTATTTGTTCTGTTGTGTTTATGTTGTGTTACAGTGCGGATGTTCTCCCGAAATTTGCTTGTCATTCTCGTTTAGTGTTGGTTCACAGTGTGACGCATATTTGTAACAGTCTTAAAGTTGTTTATACGGCCACCCTCAGTGTGACCTTTATGGCTGTTGACCAAGCTTGCATTGCATTAGGGTGTGTGTGTGTGTAAAAGCCACATATATCATGTGACTAGGCCGGCATGCTGTTTTTACGTAGGAAAAGCGGACGTGACGAAAGGTTTTACAGGACGCTTGCGGCAGTGCCTTTAAGGCACGCCCCCAATATTGTTGTCCAGGTGGGAATCGGGAGAAATTTGGGAGAATGGTTGCCCCCTGGTAATTTTCGTGAGGGGCACTGAAACTTGGGAGGGGGGTTAGCAAGTATGAGTATTAGCGGTGAATGCGGTGTTACAGCGACACCGCCGCTGTGTAATACCGGCGGGCCAGCTCTAATGTTAATTTGATATTGCCTCAAGGGCCAAATGAAAATACACGGCGGGCCAAATTTGGCCCGCGGGCCAGAGTTTGACACCCATGACTTAAGTCATTTGCTTTCTGTTCATCGTTCTGGGAATTTTGTTTGCCTGCTTGCCTTCACGCACACACGCTACCCTTGCTACACCTCCTTCATGCCCTCGTCCATAGTTCCATGTCGAGTAAGTTGTTGTATATAGTCATAGCTAAATGCTTTTGTGCTAAGTCCTTTTGTTTATGTCCATAGTTCATTCATGCCATCGTGCAAGTGTTTTTGTTTTCCTGTTTGTATATTGTAGCCAAGTTCTGTACCTCCTTGTGGGCGCCCTTAGTTTGTTTATTTTTTATTATAGTGTTTAAATAAACAAATATGTACCTGAATTCTCGTCTGGCTCGTGCCAATCATCCTTTGCGTGGAAGAAGCAAATCCAGTCCATGTCCAGGTGTGACATAAATAAGAAAATCTCATTTCAGTAGGCCTTTAAACAAGTAGAAAAACTTATTCGGGCGTTACCATTTAGTGGTCAATTGTACGGAATATGTACTGTACTGGGGCTTCACGGTGGTAAAGGGGTTAGTGCGTCTGCCTCACAATACGAAGGTCCTGCAGTCCTGGGTTCAAATCCAGGCTCGGGATCTTTCTGTGTGGAGTTTGCATGTCCTCCCCGTGAATGCTTGGGTTCCCGCCGGGTACTCCGGCTTCCTCCCACTTCCAAAAACATGCACCTGGGGATAGGTTGATTGGCAACACTAAATTGGCCCTAGTGTGTGAATGTGAGTGTGAATGTTGTCTGTCTATCTGTGTTGGCCCTGTGATGAGGTGGCGACTTGTCCAGGGTGTACCCCGCCTTCCGCCCGATTGTAGCTGAGATAGGCGTCAAAAGGGAATAAGCGGTAGACAATGGATGGATGGCTGGTTCAATCCCCACCTAGTACCAACCTCGTCATGTCCGTTGTGTCCTGAGCAAGACACTTCACCCTTGCTCCTGATGGGTGCTGGTTAGCGCCTTGCATGGCAGCTCCCTCCATCAGTGTGTGAATGTGTGTGTGAATGGGTAAATGTGGAAGTAGTGTCAAAGCGCTTTGAGTACCTTGAAGGTAGAAAAGCGTTATACAAGTACAACCCATTTATCATTTATCATTTTATTTTAGTTACTTTGAATTTACAACCTCATGGCGCTGTTTTGTACGATTTTTATACTGTTTTGTAATTAATTTGATTATTTTCAACTGTTTGTAAATTTTGAAATTTATAAATAAAGGTTTAAAAAAGAAAAGAAAAAAAAAGTGTGCAGTTAATCATGTGACTGGCTCTGTTTGATTGTGAAGTGAAGTGAAGTGAATTATATTTATATAGCGCTTTTCTCTAGTGACTCAAAGCGCTTTACATAGTGAAACCCAATATCTAAGTTACATTTAAACCAGTGTGGGTGGCACTGGGAGCAGGTGGGTAAAGGGTCTTGCCCAAGGACACAACGGCAGTGAGGATGGCGGAAGCGGGAATCGAACCTGCAACCCTCAAGTTGCTGGCACGGCCGCTCTACCAACCGAGCTACGCTATGATTGGTGAAACTGAGTCAAATGTCACCAGTGACTGCATTTGATTGGTGAAACGGAGTCAAACGCCACCAGTGACTGCATTTGATTGGTGAAAAGGAGGCATGTGATAAATCCTACTTGAAGGTCTGTCTCACAAAATAAAACAAACAAAGCAAACTTGAAGGTCTGTCCCACAAAATAAAACAAACAAAGCGAGTAGGCCTTTAAACAATTGATTGATTGATTGATACTTTTATTAGTAGATTGCACAGTACAGTACATATTCCGTACAATTGACCACTAAATGGTAACACCCGAATAAGTTTTTCAACTTGTTTAAGTCGGGGTCCACGTTAATCAATTCATGGTAGAAAAACTTATTCGGGTGTTAACATTTAGTGGTCAATTGTACGGAATATGTATTGAACTGTGCAATCTACTAATAAAAGAATCAATCAATCAATAGTATTGGCCCAATATTATTGCCGCTCGTGGTATCGACACTACCGACATACGTATCGACCCACCCCCGACTCTCTAAACCCGCTCAAAAAAAAAAATGCCAAAAGGAAAAGACGCAGAACAGCACAGAAGCAGCAGAGTTAATAGACATTGAAGGAGGGATATTCTTTCCGATATCTGCACATCGCTGATATTTATGGATGACTTTTCACTTTCGTAGTACCTTTAAGAGACGTGTTTAAAAAAAAAAAAAAAAAAAGGTTGATATGGTTTCCGGCGCCTTGGAGACGATGATGCTTTTCTTAATGACTTGGAGTTACGGCGTCTCTTTCTCCAACTTCTCCGCGGACAACGAGGTGCGCTCCAGCTTCATCCAGCGCCGGCTGAGGAGCCAGGAGCGCCGGGACATGCAGCGGGAGATCCTCTCCATCCTGGGGCTGCCTCAGCGCCCGCGACCCTCCCACGTCCGGAGCCGACACAACGCCGCCGCCCCGATGTTCATGCTGGACTTGTACAACACGGCGGCCGCCGACGCTCCGCACAGCAGATACTCCGGGTACAACCCTCACCTGGCCTCGGTGGTCACCCTGCAGGACAGCCGCTTCCTGGACGACGCGGATATGGTGATGAGCTTTGTCAACCTGGGTGAGTTTGGGAGATGCACGCAAGTTTGCCTTTTAGAGTTAAAATAGCAATGATGGTCACACACACACTAGGTGTGGCGAAATTCTCTGTATTAGACCCATCACCCCTGATACCCCCTGGGAGGTGAGGGGAGCAGTGGGCAGCAGCGGTGGCCGCGCCCGAGAATCATTTTAGGTGATTTAACCCCCAATTCCAACCCTTGATGCTGAGAGGTAATGGGTCCCATGTTTATAGTCTTTGGTATGACTCGGCCGGGGTTTGAACTCACAACTAGGGCTGGGCGATATTGGCTTTTATTAATATCGCGGTATTTTTATGCCATATTGCGATATACGATATATATTACGAGATTTTGCCTTGGCTTTGAATATAAATCAATCAATCAATCAATGTTTACTTATATAGCCCTAAATCACTAGTGTCTCAAAGGGCTGCACAAACCACTACGACATCCTCGGTAGGCCCACATAAGGGCAAGGAAAAATTCACACCCAGTGGGACGTCGGTGACAATGATGACTATGAGAACCTTGGAGAGGAGGAAAGCAATGGATGTCGAGCGGGTCTAACATGATACTGTGAAAGTTCAATCCATAATGGATCCAACACAGTCGCAAGAGTCCAGTCCAAAGCGGTTCCAACACAGCAGCGAGAGTCCCGTTCACAGCGGAGCCAGCAGGAAACCATCCCAAGCGGAGGCGGATCAGCAGCGCAGAGATGTCCCCAGCCGATACACAGGCCATGGCCACCGGATCGGACCGGACCCCTTCCACAAGGGAGAGTGGGACATAGGAGAAAAAGAAAAGAAACGGCAGATCAACTGGTCTAAAAAGGGAGTCTATTTAAAGGCTAGAGTATACAAATGAGTTTTAAAGTGAGACTTAAATGCTTCTACTGAGGTGGCATCTCAAACTTTTACCGGGAGGGCATTCCAGAGTACTGGAGCCCGAAATGAAAACGCTCTATAGCCCGCAGACTTTTTTTGGGCTTTGGGAATCCCTAATAAGAATAAACACTTGATGCATATAATCACAGCAGTTTGATGATTCTATGTGTCTACATTAAAACATTCTTCTTCATACTGCATTAATATATGCTACTTTTAAACTTTCATGCAGAGAGGGAAATCACAACTAAGTAGGGACGGCGTGGCGCAGTGGAAGAGTGGCCGTGCGCAACCCGAGGGTCACTGGTTCAAATCCCACCCAATACCAACCTCGTCATGTCCGTTGTGTCCTGAGCAAGACACTTCACCCTTGCTTCTGATGGGTGCTGGTTGGCGCCTTGCATGGCAGCTCCCTCCATCAGTGTGTGAATGTGTGTGTGAATGGGTGAATGTGGAAGTAGTGTCAAAGCGCTTTGAGTACCTTGAAGGTAGAAAAGCGCTATACAAGTACAACCCATTATAACCCAATTGACCAAAAGTGTATTTATTAAATACTCTTCATTCTTTCACGGGTGACTTTTTAAATGAAAGAACAAATTAATAGTGTTGCTATTGATTCAACCTGCCCAAAAAGGAATAGGAAAAAAAATAAGATTTTATTTAATCTTATACACCATAGGTGTCAAAGTCAAGGCCGGGGGGCCAAATGTGGCTCGCCGCTTCATTGATTGATTGAAACTTTTATGAGTACACTGTAAAAAAAAAATTCTGTAAAAAAAACGGTAATCTACTGGCAGCTACGGCTGCCAAACGAAAACCATAGAATGAAAGTAAAACACTGTAAACCAAATAATGATCAAAAACATATTTACAGAAATTTTCATTAAAAGTTTTGCGGAAAAATATCGTAATTTTACAGATTTTTACTAAATTGTGAAGATCAACCACCTTTAATAAAGTGACAATGCAAACAGTTCTGCAGAAAAATACCTTTTTTCTACAGTTTTTCCAATTTATTACGATCAACCAACTTTAATGAAGTGACAATGCTGGCAGTTCCACAGAAAAATACCATTTATTTTACAGATTTGCCCTGCGATGAGGTGGCGACTTGTCCAGGGTGTACCACGCCTTCCGCCCGATTGTAGCTGAGATAGGCGCCAGCGCCCCCCGCGACCCCGAAAGGGAATAAGCGATAGAAAAAGGATGGGGTCTCAAACTCAATCAATTTACCGGGGGGGGTCACTGTATGTAGAAACTACGTGAAAAGTGAATTCACCTTCTTTGAATGGCTTTACCGACCTGGCAACATACTTGCCAATTATCACGAGAGTCCTCCTGTGACCCTCGCGAAGGGTTGTCAAATTATCTATCGGACAATATTTTTAGAAAGTGCCTTGACAGCACTACCTATATTGTCCTCAACAACCTTTTGACGCATTAGCTCATTTACTAGACAAACAAGCAGCGTGCCGAAAGTGACGCATTTTTGGCAAAATTACGTTTCTCACACCACACTGGCTGAAAGACATACTTGATCACACTGACGGTGGCAGTACAAACAAATTTAAGACCGTTACAAATATTTGCCACATTGTGAACACACATCAAAAAAGAATGACAGACACATTTCGGGAGAACATCTTCACCGTAACACAAAATAAACACAAAACAAAAAATACCCAGAATGCTAAGCAGCGCTACTCTTCCAGGCTACACCTCCGCCACTACCCACAGAGAAAAATGTCAAATTGATAGTATGAGCATTAATCTTTATATAACAAACTCCAAATAATTTTCAACTTGAATATAAAAATAAACAAATATTAAAAAAACAAGATTTTCCTTAAAATTACATATAAAACTGTTAGTTAGTATGGACATATACTTTTGTATGACAAGCTACATATTAAATGAAAGTTAATTACTGTAATTTTACATGAATTTGAAAGTAATTTGGGAAAACAAAATTATGATACGTGTTATTAATATGGTATTTTTCTGTAAAAACAAATTGAAATATACAAAGTTTGTCATTACTGGCATATTACTTAAAATAACAGGCGGCATAGCTCCGTTGGTAGAGCGGCCGTGCCAGCAACTTGAGGGTTGCAGGTTCGATTCCCGCTTCTGCCATCATAGTCACTGCCGTTGTGTCCTTGGGCAAGACACTTTACCCACCTGCTCCCAGTGCCACCCACACTGGTTTAAATGTAACTTAGATATTGGGTTTCACTATGTAAAGTGCTTTGAGTCACTAGAGAAAAGCGCTATATAAATATAATTCACTTCACTTTATAGATAGTCTTCAATTCTACAGTTTTATAACCTATTTTAAAAAATTGGAAAAATTACAGTAGAAATTTAGAGTAAATTAACCATAAAAATAGGATTTTTTTTTTACAGTGTAGATTGCACAGTGCAGTAAATATTCCGTACAATTCAATTAATCACTCAATTTTTATTTATACAGCCTCAAATCACTAGTGTCTCAAAGGGCTGCACAAGCCACAACGACATCCTCGGTTCAGAGCCCACATAAAGTAAAGTTAAAGTACCAATGATCGTCACACACACACTAAGTTTGGTGAAATGTGTTCTCTGCATTTGACCCATCCCCTTAATCACCCCCTGGGAAGTGAGGGGAGCAGTGGGCAGCAGCAGTGCAGCGCCCGGGAATCATTTATGGTGATTTAACCCCCAATTCCAACCCTTGATGCTGAGTGCCAAGCAGGGAGGCAATGGGTCCCAGTTTTATAGTCTTTGGTATGACTCTGCCGGTGTTTGAACTCCCAACCTACCGATCTCAGGGCGGACACTTTAACCACTAGGCCACTGAGTAGGTCAAGGAAAAGGAAAAGGAAAAACCCACAACCCACTGAGTTTAAACCATTTGTTGACCATTGATTGATTGAGACTTTTATGAGTAGATTGCACAGTACCATACATGTTCCGTACAATTCAATCAATCAATCAATGTTTATTTATACAGCCCCAAATCACAAGTGTCTCAAAGGGCTGCACAAACCACAACGACATTCTCGGTTCAGAGCCCACATAAGGGCAAGGAAAAACCCACAACCCATTGGGTTGTGAGTTTAGACCATTTGTTGACTATTGATTGATTAATTGAGACTTTTATGAGTAGATTGCAGAGTACAGTAAATGTTCTGTACAATTGAATCAATCAATGTTTATTTATATAGCTCTAAATCACAGGTGTCTCAAAGGGATGCACAAGCTATAGCGACATCCTCGTTTCAGAGCCCACATAAGGGCAAAGAAAAACCCACAACCCATTGGGTTGTGAGGTTAGACCATTTGTTGACCATTGATTGATTACTTGAGACTTTCTATGAGTAGATTGCACAGTACAGTGCATATTCCGTACAATTTAATCAATCAATATTTATTTATATAGCCCCAAATCACAAGTGTCTCAAAAGGCTGCACAAGCCACAACGACATCCTCTGTTCAGAGCCCACATAAGGGCAAAGAAAAACCCACACCCAGTGGGTTGTGAATTTAGACCGTTTGTTGACCATTGATTGGTTACTTCAGACTTTTATGAGTAGATTGCACAGTACAATGCATATTCTGTACAATTGAATCAATCAATCAATGTTTATTTTTATAGCCCTAAATCCCAAGTGTCTCAAAGGGATGCACAAGCTATAGAGACATCCTCATTTCAGAGCCCACATAAGGGCAAAGAAAAACCCACATCCCAGTGGCTTGTGAGTTTAGACCGTTTGTTGACCATTGATTGTTTGATTGAGACTTTTATGAGTAGATTGCACAGTGCAGGACATATTCCGTACAATTCAATCAATCACCCAATGTTTATTTATATAGCCCCAAATCACAAGTGTCTCAAAGGGCTGCACAAGCCACAACGACATCCTCGGTTCAGAGCCCACATAAGGGCAAAGAAAAACCCACACCCAGTGGGTTGTGAGTTTAGACCGTTTGTTGACCATTGATTGATTGATTGAGACTTTTATGAGTAGATTGCACAGTGCAGTACATATTCCGTACAATTCAATCAATCACTCAATGTTTATTTATATAGCCCCAAATCAAAAGTGTCTCGAAGGGCTGCACAAGCCACAACGACATCCTCGGTTCAGAGCCCACATGAGGGCAGAGAAAAACTCACAACCCAGTGAGTACCATTTATTGACCATTGATTGATTGATTGAGACTTTTATGAGTAGATTGCACAATGCAGTACATATTCAGTACAATTCAATCAAGCACTCAATGTTTATTTATATAGCCCCAAATCACAAGTGTCTCAAAGGGCTGCACAAGCCACAACAACATCCTCGGTTCAGAGCCCACATAAGGGCAAAGAAAAACCCACACCCAGTGTTAGTCTTGGTTGTAGTTGCCTGGAAGTGTTCTTTTAGTGCGGTTTTGAATGAGGATAGCGATGCACTTTCTTTTACACCTGTTGGGAGTGCATTCCATTATGATGTGGCACTAAATGGTAACACCCAAATAAGTTTTTCAACTTGTTTAAGTCTGGGTCAAAGTTAATCAATTCATGGGATAATTTAATGTGGTCCGTCAAAAGCTTGAAATAAGGAAGTATTTTCTGGCTGAACTTATTTATTTAAATTTTTTTACAGAAAAAAGGCACCGCTTCCGATTCTTGGGAGGATAATTCGATTCAGAATAAATTGTCTATTAAACACGATCTTCGTAACATGAGCACTGTCCCAATTCAGGATCTGCATCCTTTTGAGGACCTGGCCTACGCGGCCTCAGAGGCACATCCGAAGGATGCATCACCCGTTGTTAAATGGCACAGTCAAGCCTGCAGAGGATTTCCAGGTTTGAGTTAAACGTAACCCTAAAATCAGTTCCTTACATCTGAAAGTAAGGGTTAGGGTTGGGGTTAGGCCACCCAGGTAATAATAATAATACATTTTACTTATAAGGCGCCTTTTTGAGCACTCAAGAACACTGTACAAAATCAAAACAATAAAATCAATTGGATAAAAACAACACCAATAAAGATCGATAAGATTTACATTTAATTAGCAGTCAGGAATAGGTGTGTTTTGAGGTAAACGAGTAGAGCCCATTCACTTGGGTAGTCTCGGTGCTCAAGTTCGTGACGTTTACCGTCGCACGTCGACGGGCAAGCGCCTTACCGTCAGAGCTTACATGGAACCCTGGGAATGTGAGTGTGAATGTTGTCTGTCTCTGCGTTGGCCCTGCGATGACGTGGCAACTTGTCCAGGGTGTAAATTGCCTACCGCCCAAATGCAGCTGAGATAGGCTCCAGCATCCCCCGCGACCCCAAAAGGGACAAGTTTACATACATACACACATATATATATATATATATATATATATATATATATATACATATATATATATATATATATATATATATATATATATATAAGGGACAAGTTTACATACATACACACATATATATATATATATATATATATATATGTATATATATATATATATATATATATATATATATATATATATATATATATATATATATATATATATATATATATATATATATATATATATTAGGGCTGCAAATCTTTGGGTGTCCCACGATTCGATTCAATATCGATTCTTGGGGTTGTGATTCGATTATCAATCGATTTTTTTCGATTCAATGCAATTCTCGATTGAAAAACGATATTTTTCCGATTCAAACCGATTCTGTATTCATTCAATACATAGGATTTCAGCAGGATCTTCCCCAGTCTGCTGACATGCTAGCAGATTAGTAGATTTAAAAACAAAAAAAGCTTTTATAATTGTAAAGGACAATGTTTCATCAACTAATTGCAATAATGTAAATTTGTTTTAACTATTAAACGAACCAAAAATATGACTTATTTTATCTTTGTGAAAACATTGGACACAGTGTGTTGTCAAGCTTATGAGATGCGATGCAAGTGTAAGCCACTGTGACACTATTGTTCTTTTTTTTATTTTTTATTAATGTCTAATGATAACGTCAATGAGGGATTTTTAATCACTGCTCTGCTGAAATTATAACTAATATTGATACTGTTGTTGATAATATTCATTTTTGTTTCACTACTTTTGGTTTGTTCTGTGTTGTGTTTGTGTCTCCTCTCAAATGCTCTGTTTATTGCATTTCTTAGTGTTGCTGGGTCAGGTTTGGTTTTGGAATTGGATTGCATTGTTATGGTATTGCTGTGTAGTGGTTTGTTGGATTGATAAAAAAAAAAAATTGTTTTATTTAAAAATGAGATTCCATTCTGAAAAGCACAACGTGAGAATATATATATATATATATATATATATACACACACACACACACACAGTACAGGCCAAAAGTTTGGACACACATTCTTATTCAATGTGTTTTCTTTATTTTCATAAATATTCACATTGTACATTGTCACTGAAGGCATCAAAACTATGAATGAACACATGTGGAGTTATGTACTATGCAAAAAGTGAAATAACTGAAAACATGTTTTATATTGTGTGCAAGAACTAATGCTTTGCACACTCTTAGCATTCTCTCGATGAGCTTCAAGCACACCTGGGAAGTGAAAACCATTTCAGGTGACTACCTCTGGACGCTCATCGAGAGAATGCCAAGAGTGTGCAAAAAAAGTAATCAGTGCAAAGAGTGGGTATTTTGAAGAAACTAGAATATAAAACAGTTTTTCAGTTATTTCACCTTTTTTTTTGGTTAAGTACATAACTCCACATGTGTTCATTCATAGTTTTGATGCCTTCAGTGACAATATATAATGTAAATAGTCATGAAAATAAAGAAAACACATTGAATGAGAAGGTGTGTTCAAACTTTTGACAGGTAAGGTATATATATGTTTATATAAATATGATATTCTCAAAAGTTATGCATATATTTTGAATCTAAATAAATAAAAATCACGTTTTGGATGTGAATCGATTTTTTTTTAGCACCCCTACTGCATATCTTCAAAACATCAATATTAACTGTGCATGCAACATATATTCCCAGCATTTTGTTATTGTTCTTTATCAAAAATAAATACATATCTTCTTGTCACCTTGATTTACAAATTCAAAGCAGGTTATCTAAAAATGTGTTAAAAATATGATAATCACACACAATTGGCAATACAAATTGTTCAACAAGGTTTTATGTTAAAACAATATTTACTGTCACAGCCATAATTGCAATGTTTGACATCAATGCTATACTCATATATTGGGAATTAAAAAAAAAAAAATATTTTCAGCAAGTTAGTGCATCTGCAGAACTGTGATTTTACAGGTACTCTAAGTATGTTTACGTACATGCACCTAAAAACTCATTACTGCATGAACCAGCTTTTTAAAACACTTGGGTTTGGGCTTGAGGGCCCTTTAAGACTCTTGTGTATTGGGGCCCAGGACGTGGTGCTACACTTCTGCCTACACCCCTCCTCCATGTCTTTGAACAACACAGTGAACCATTTACAGTTTTACCAGGAATGGGAAAATGGAGTTGAAAGAATAAAAAAATAAATGAAATAAAATGGGATTAAAAAAATCCAGTGATAAAGGAAAAGACAGGAAGAATAAAAAGGTGGTTCGAAATAATGCATGTAAATAGATTTGAAAAAAGATTTAATTAATAAATACTATAAAAGGAATTAAGGTACAATAAGATGCCTTTTTTAATATTGACCTACTAATAACAATCAATGGATGCTACGGTATAGTTTATTTGTTTCAGACATGCTTAACAATTTGCAGTAGGTACCATTGGTTACATTTCCACAACTCAACAAATCTGAAAATGAGTAGTAAGAAGCATATGTTATTTAAACCCTTCTACTATATCTACTCATTCTAATTTACACCATAACTTAACTGTTTATTCATGATAACATTATTATTTATGTATTTAATTTATTTTTGTGGCAAATTAAGCGCAGGAAGTGAACCAACACATGTGTAAGACATTGCATTGAAGTGGAAAAGGGGTATAGGATTAAATAAACTCTGCTTTTTCCTATTGCTATTCGGACATGTCGTGAGAAACTGGAAAGAAGTAGTGCATCACAATGTAACTATATCGGAATAACTCAAAACCACCGTAACTTTTCGATGTAGACTCTTACAATGTTTAGTTTGCTCACATTTTACCATTTATATGAAGAAAAAAGTGGAAACAAATACCAGTAGTTACAAGTTGAAATAAATGACGGTATAGTTCGTGAAATGTTAAAAATAAGACTATAAAATGGTTATTTTCTCAAAGTAATGAATAAAAGGGAATAAATTGTTAATCTTAAATACAAAATAATACATGAAATGATCATTCAGATATAAAGTCAAAAAATATAAGACAACCAGAAGAGGCAATTTCTGAAGGAATTGTGTGTGAATGCTCCTCTGCTGAAGTTGAACTGAATTCCTGAATTTTTAAAAAATTGTTTATTAGGGTTATCAATTCCAAAACAAGGTGAATATTTTTGAAGTTGGAACAATTTGAATCAGATAAGAAAATTGTGGAACTTTGAAGAATGTCCTATTTATTTCAATAGCAATTTCCCCAAAAATTGTGAATTTCGGGAAAAGCGTGAAATTTTTTGAAAATGGTAAACTTGAATGGTCTGAATGAGGTTGGTATTGAAATTTTTCAAATGGGTCGAGAAATGTTGAAGTACTAAATAGAGATGTCCGATAATATCGCACTGCCTCCTGAAGGAACTCTCCTGAAGGAATCAATAAAGTATTATCTATCTATCTATCATCGGCCGATAAATGCTTTAATATGTAATATCAGAAATTATCGGTATCGGTTTCAAAAAGTAAAATGTATGACTTTTTGAAACACCGCTGTGTACACGGACATAGGGAGAGGTAACAGCCACAATAGCCATACAGGTCACACTGAGGGTGGCTATATAAACAACTTTAACACTTTTACAAATATGTGCCACACTGTGAACCCACACCAAACAAGAATGACAAGCACATTTCGGGAGAACATCCGCTCCGTAACACAACATAAACCAAACAGAAAAAATACCCACAAGTCCTTGCAGCACTAATTTTTATTTTTATTTATAATAATATTGAAGCGAATAATTTCCTGTTATATGAATATTTAGATTCATATTTGTAAGACTGTTACAAATATGCGCCACACTGTGAACCCACACCAAACAAGAATGACACGCACATTTCAGAAGAACATCCGCAACGTAACACAACATAAACCAAACAGAAAAAATACCCACAAGTCCTTGCAGCACTAATTTTTATTTTTATTTATAATAATATTTAAGGGAATAATTTCCTGTTATATGAATATTTAGATTCATATTTGTAAGACTGTTACAAATATGCGCCACACTGTGAACCCACACCAAACAAGAATGACACGCACATTTCAGAAGAACATCCGCACCGTAACACAACATAAACACAACAGAACAAATACCCAGAACTCCTTGCAGCACTAACTCTTCCGGGACGCTGCAATATGCACCCCCTTCCAGCTCTCCCCTCTACACACCTCAACCCCACCCTCCCAACCCCGCCCACCTCAACCTCCTCATGCTCTCTCAGGGAGAGCATGTTCCAAATTCCAAGCTGCTGTTTTGAGGCATGTTAAAAAAAAATAATGCACTTTGGGACTTCTATGATAAATATGGCAGTGGCATGTTGGCATTTTTTTCTATAACTTGAGTTGATTTATTTTGGAAAACCTTGTTACATTGTTTAATGCATCCAGTGGGGAATCACAACAAAATTAGTCATAATAATGTGTTAATTCCACGACTATATATCGGTATCTGTTGATATCTGTATCGGTAATTAAGAATTGGTCAATATCCGAATATCGGATATTGGCAATTAAGCCATTATCAGACATCTCTAGTAGTATCATGTTCAATTGAGAAATGGTATTACAGAATTCCTGAAATGACAGGAAAACTGGGAATTTTTCCAGTTTAAAAAACAACTTTATTTTTTTTTCCTAATCAAGAGGAATGTTTTGACGGTAGCACGGTTGAAGTGGATTAAAAAATGTGGGAGGAGTGGTCGCCAGAAAAAAATGGTGGAAATAGGTCTTTGGAAAACCAGGAATTTTGGGAAATCCTGACATTTTTTTTAACTTGGAAAAAGGGTAGTTTGAATTTCCAAAATGGTGGAATGTGTCATAAGTGGAAAATGTGGAAATGGTGAAAGTTAATAAAAATAGCCAATTCTTTTTGAATGGGAAAATTGTCCTGTAAAACCTGGAATTCCGGGA
Organism: Nerophis ophidion; assembly: GCF_033978795.1. Classification (NCBI taxonomy): domain Eukaryota; kingdom Metazoa; phylum Chordata; class Actinopteri; order Syngnathiformes; family Syngnathidae; genus Nerophis; species Nerophis ophidion. The sequence continues at coordinate 31,075,755 of NC_084626.1, forward strand.
AATCTGGCAAATATTTGGGAATTTGTCAAAGGAAAGCCCACGATCCCCGAATAACCTGAACAGTTTGAAGTTGGAATGGTTTGAATTGGGTGAAAAATGTGGAAGGTAGAGCGCGGCAAAATCTGGAGAAGAAGACTAGTAAAAGGTTGTATAAATGGACAAATTTTGGTGTAGAAAACCAAATGTGTGAATGTTATGGCGTTTCCCCACAATTATTAATGAAGTACGTTATTTAATATTGTTATAAAAGTGTATTTGAATTATTCTTATTTAAACTGTTGCATGCAGTAAAAACAGTTATTTCTGAAAGTGACAAATATTGTCGTGTTCCGATACATGTTTTTATTATTGTAGCATGGTGCAAAGGATTGTTCATTCAGACCAAATCATCCTTTGTTGTGTTGTGTCTTTCTCTGTAAATAAATATAGGTCCTTTCCCTTTAAGAATTCAACTTGTCATAGCCCCTATGACAGGGGTAGGGAACCTATGGCTCTCGAGCCAGATGTGGGTCTTTTGATGACTGCATCTGGCTCTCAGATAAATCTTAGCCGACATTGCTTAAAACGATAAGTAATGAATAATTCTGTTGGTAATCACAGATTTGATTGATTGAAACTTTTATTAGTAGATTGTACAGTACAGTACATATTCCGTACAATTGACCACTAAATGGTAGCACCCGAATAAGTTTTTCAACTTGTTTAAGTCGGGGTCCACGTAAATCAATTCATGGTACGTGTTAAAACAACGTTGAAAATATAAAACATTCTCATGCATTTTGATCTATCCATCCGTTTCCCACCCCACCAGTTCAAGAATCTGCATTAAGAAGTATTTTATTTATTATTGGTTAGCTTCAGAATAACAATGTTATTAAAACGAATGAGAGACTTATTATACTCTCAAACTGTTGTTCTTACTTAAAAATGCACGCATTTAGTTATATTCAGTGTTAAAAAATATTACATGGCTCTCACAGAAATACATTTTAAAATATTTGGCTTTCATAGCTCTCTCAGCCTAAAATGTTCCCGACCCCTGCCCTATGATATACCAGAGCACATACAGTCGCGATCAAAAGTTGGCATACACTTATAAAGAATTTTTGTTTCATCTGACCACAGAACTTTCCTCCAGAAGGTGTTACCTTTGTCCATGTGATGTCAGATGCAACAAAAATTGAGCTGTTAGGCCACAATACCCAGCAATATGTCTGGAGGAGAAAAGGTGCGGCTTTTATCCCAGGAACACCATCCCTACTATCAAGCATGGTGGTGGTAGTATTATTCTCTGGGCTTGTTTTGCTGCCAATGAAACTAGGGCTTTACAGAAAGTAAATGGGACAATGAAAAATCATCAGCCTGGAGGTTGGGTCTTCGGCGCAGTTGGGTGTTCCAACAGGACAATGACCCTGAACACACGTCAAAAGTGGTAAAAGAATGGCTAAATCAGGCTAGAATTAAGGTTTTGGATTGGCCTTCCAAAAGTCCTGACTTAAAAGTATGGACAATGCCAAAGAAACACAATCCATGTCAGAAAACCAACAAATTTAGCTGAACTGCACCAATTTTGTCAAGAGGAGTGGTCAACAATTTGAACAGAAGCTTGTGAATGGCTACCAATTGCAACTTATTGCAGTAAAACTTTCCAAGGGACATGTAAACAAATGTTAACATTGCTGTATGTATACTTTTGACCCAGCAGATTTGGTCACATTTTCAGTCGACCCATAATCAATTAATAAAAGAACCAAACTTCATGAAGGTTTTTTGTGACCAACAAGTGTGTGCTCCAATCACTCTATCACAAAAAAATAAGAGTTGTATAAATTATTGGAAACTTAAGGCAGCCATGACATTATGTTCTTTACAAGTGTATGTCAACTATTGATCGCGACTTTATATCGATCATAGACAAAATATAACAGCTGTTATATTAGTGGTTTGAGGAGAGTATGATTTCAATTTATTTGGATACATTCTGTTGCGTCTACAAGGGCGTCTATATGACAGAAGAGTATAGACAGCTTGGTGCCTATGCGGATGTTCCGTTTCATCATGTATAGCAATGCTGCCTCGGGGCCTGGAGAAAGGTCAAAGGTCACTTGTGCAAAAGATGAACTGTTTATACTCTTGTTTGCTTGCATCACTCAGTTCGATCTTAAATAAATAAAGAGTTTAAACTGACAAATTCAGGCCATCTGAGTGAATATAGTCTGAAAGAATGTGTGATTTAAGACGAAGCATGAAGGCAGATTTGATTAGTGGGTTTTTGCTAAACATTTAATAGGAGTTTTTTTAGTTTTTTTTTTTTTTTTTAGCTGGGGCCCCTCTTATTGTGTTGGTGGTCCCAGGATGACGACTTCAAGACTTAAACGGATTATGGTATTTCCCGTGCAAAGATCACAGCTTCAAGCAGATGAAGGTATATCCTGCAGGTGGGCTGTGCTCACAAGTGTTCATTTTATTAGCCTCAGTCAGATCAAAGAGGGTTTAGTTTGAGTTTTAGTTAGTTTATTATTTCTTCAGTCAGTGGTCGACAAAATAAACAGTTTAACATAAACAAGCAGTTGTACGTTCATAAATTGAAAATGTTGCAGACCGAAAGGGTTTAGGCTGAAGTTGAACACTTATCGTGCCTAACCCTACAAACAATGTCAATTACAAGAAGAGATTCCAAAAAATGTAAAATTTCCTTTGCACAACATATAAATACACCTTGTACACAACATAAACACTGTTCAATTATATACACAGTAAAGACATGTGAAATATCCTTGTACACGTGTTGTCAAGCTAGGACTTGAACTTGGACTGTTTCTTCTACGCAGAGGATGATTGGCACGAGCCAGGCGTGAATGTGAGTACATGTTGATTTATTATTAAACAAACAGATTACAACAAAGGGCGCGCACGAGGGCGGAAAACAAACTTGGCTAATTTAAAAATAAAAAGACTAGCATAAATGCCACAAACTACAAGCATGAAACAAAAACACTTGCACTATGGCATGAGAAAACAAAACTTGCACTGAGGCATAAATACAAAACTTACTTGGCGTGGACAAAACAAACAGCAAGGCATGAAGCAGATGAATACCGGATGTGTAGGTACATAGGTAGGTAAGTACAAAGTTGCCAGGCTGAAGAACAGAAACCAAATGGCTTAAATAGTAGTGACATAATTAGTGATGGAACAGGTGGGTGACATGACAGCTGAAACTAATGAGTTGGCATGGTAACGAAAACAAACCAGGAAGTGCAAAACAGGAAACAAGTGTCCAAAAAAACAAAACATAACAGGACCAAAACAAAACATGATTTCCTTGGTATGACATGTGTTAGTTAAACCTTTGTACCAATTATTGAGTATTTACAAACAATTATACTTCCATTATTATTTATAGCCCACATTTAGTTTGTAATTAACAATAATGATAGTATTAAATACTGTGTTCTGAATCAAGAGTGATATATTTTTCCAAGACATTGGTCCTAAGGTGTTTTTTAAATGTGTGAATGGAACTGGAACATTTTGAGGAATCATGCAAGCTGAGGTATTTTTCAATCAGTCAATGCGATTTTAGAGGCGATAAGGAGATCATCATGTTCTACTGTGCTTGAATTAAAGTGGATATTTGTTACATTTTGAGCGCGTAAAGCAGGGGTCCCCAAACTATGGCCCGTGGGTCTCAAATTGAAAAAAATAAATATATATATATATTTATTTTTTTTAATCTGTCATTTCTAGCCCATCCATCAATCTATTTTCTACCGCTTGTTACTCTCGGGGTGTACTACAAATAATATTGTCTAAAAATGCATTTTCCCTTCGATAACGCAAACCGGCAAGTGCGCGCTCATTCAGTCCATTATCATTCAGTCAATTAGTGCACAAGGGGAAAAAAATTGCGAAATCGTTGGGGAAACCTAAAATAGACTCAGAGTATAGACTTTTTAAACATCAGTGGGCATATGACTTTTTTTTGTTTTTGTTCAGTGTAAGGAAAAGGCAGTTTGTCTAAGCTGCAATATACATACATACTTATATATATATATATATATATATATATACACATATACTGTACATATATATATATATATATATATGTATATATATATATATGTATATATGTATATGTATATATATATATATATATATATATATGTATATATGTATATTTATAGTCGAGGTTTCTGCAGTTTATCCGTTATATAGTGCTTAATACCGGTGTAGAGTGGAATATATGTATACGAAACAGGCTTGTAGGGATGATATAGCCTCTGTGTTTTTTTCCTGACCTAATGTGCGTGTGTGTGTGTATGTATGCATGTATAAATATATATATATATATAAATATATATATATACAGTGGGGCAAAAAAGTATTCAGTCAGCCACCGATTGTGCAAGTTCTCCCACTTAAAATGATGACAGGGGTCTGTAATTTTCATCATAGGTACACTTCAACTGTAAGTGACAGAATGTGAAAAAAAAATCCAGGAATTCACATTGTAGGAGTTTTAAATAATTTTTTTGTAAGTTATGGTGGAAAATAAGTATTTGGTCAACCATTCAAAGCTCTCACTGATGGAAGGAGGTTTTGGCTCAAAATCTCACGATACATGGCCCCATTCATTCTTTCCTTAACACGGATCAATCTTCCTGTCCCCTTAGCAGAAAAACAGCCCCAAAGGATGATGTTTCCACCCCCATGCTTCACAGTAGGTGTGGTGTTCTTGGGATGCAACTCAGTATTCTTCTTCCTTCAAACACGACGATACATGGATGAAACAGCAGAGGATTGGGAGAATGTCATGTGGTCAGATGAAACCAAAATAGAACTTGTTGTTATAAACTCAACTCGTCGTGTTTGGAGGAAGAAGAATACTGAGTTGCATCCCAAGAACACCAAACCTACTGTGAAGCATGGGGGTGGAAACATCATGCTTCACAGCATATATATATATATATATATATATATATATGCGGCCCCCAGGTCAAAAAGTTTGGGGACCCCTGGCGTAAAGTATGCCCCACGTAACACACGCGTTAGCTTTGTTTGTTGTTAGCTAATGATAGGGATTTGAGAAAGTTTAGCTACTAAAAATCATTAAAAGTCGGGCTGAAGCTATCGGGTATTGTTATTAATGGAGTTCTCCATTGGTTAATTTGTCTGATTAATCAAGTAATTGGATAAAACCCACTTCACAGCCTCGATGTATATTTTAGGAAAACTATTTTAAAATAGTTTAAAAGTTAGATTTTTTTTTTGCTTGACATAACCATATATTTTCTCTCTAAAAAATGCACATTATTAACATTGAAATTAGTTGGCGGGCCGTGCGTTTCCCACCTAGGCCTTTAGTGATGTCCGACGTCAAGGATTACCTCTCAAAATACTATTATTTTTGTCTCCACATGACCATGGCTGGAGAAATACTATACAGGAACACATTTACACCCTACTGGTCATTGAACCACATCGACAGTGTACAAAACCGGTTATTTTCTGGGGAGTTTAAAAAAATCAATAAACCCGCATCAGCAATTAAAACATATCTTATGTGGTACTGTCAAAATGAAAACTGCAAAAAGCATATTAAATGTGACAAAATAAATAATTAAAATATCTGAACTCAAAATTTGTAGAAAGTCGAGCTTCGGGGGTTGGTCGACATCGTGTCACAAGATGTAATTTCTCTTTAAATATCCTTCTTGAAAATGGCCTTGCAAATATAGCTGTTGTCTTGTCTAATTACAAACCCGTTTCCATATGAGTTGGGAAATTGTGTTAGATGTAAATATAAAGGGAATACAATGATTTGCAAATCATTTTCAACCCATATTCAGTTGAATATGCTACAAAGACAACATATTTGATGTTCAAACTGATAAAAAATTTTTTTTTTGCAAATAATCATTAACTTTGAAAATTTATGCCAGCGACACGTGACAAAGAGGTTGGGAAAGGTGGCAATAAATACTGATAAAGTTGAGGAATGCTCATCGAACACTTATATGGAACATTCCAGAGGTGAACAGTCTGATTGGGAACAGGTGGGTGCTATGATTGGGTATAAAAGCAGCTTCCATGAAATGCTAAGTAATTCACAAACAAGGATGGGGTGAGGGTCACCACTTTGTAAGCAAATTGTCGAACAGTTTAGAACAACATTCCTCAACGACCAATTGCAAGGAATTTAGGGATTTTACCATCTGTGGTCCGTAAAATAATTTTCATGATTTTACCGCGGGACAAATTTTCAAGCGTTCACCGGTCCGCAGCTACAAAAAGGTTAGGGACCACTGGCATTCTGTACAAAAAGTGCACTTTAATTTAGTGTTGTTTTGATATGTCAATTTTAGTGACATCATGCACAAAAGTGCACTGATAGCTTGTTTTAAAATGTCTCTGACAATCTTGCGTTTTCTGTTTTGGAAATGACATGAATGTTTGTGCCACTGCTTAATAACTGTTTAATAAATACAGTCTTGGTGAATTGACTTAGTTATGATTTACTTCTCTGCATGAAAGTTTAAAATGAGCATATATTAATTCAGTATGAACAAGAATGTTTAAATGTAGACACGTAGAATCATCATACTGCTGTGATTATATGCATCAAGTGTTCATTCAAGGCTAAGGCAACATATCGAGATACATATTGTGTATCGTGATATAGCCCTAAAATATCAGGATATTAAAAAAAGGCCAGCCTTTGTTTTTCATACATTCCAATGTTTTGCAACATTCCACACTAACTACAAAATAATATGTATGTATGATTCGTGCTGGATGAATATGGTATCAGCCAATACTCAAGGCTCCAATATCGATATTGTATCGGAAGTGAAAAAGCTGTATTGGGACACTATCAATAAAGATGATGGATTAAACCAGGGTTCGGGAACCTTTTTGGCTGAGAGAGACATGAAAGTCAAATATTTTTGAAAATGTATTTCCGTGAGAGCCATGTAATATTTTTTAACACTGAATACAACTAAATGTGTGCATTTTTAAGAAGTAAGTAACATTTTGAGAGTATAATAAGTCTCTTATTATTTTTAATAACATTGTTTTCCTTAAGCTAACCAATAATAAATAACATACTTCTTACCATTAAAGCAACTTCTTGAACGAATGCGATAGAAAACGGATGGTTTGATTAAAATGCACGAGAAAGTTTTATATTTTGAACGTTATTTTTAGCACTGTGATTACCAGCGAGATTATTCATTACTTATCGTGTTAAGCAATGTCAGCTAAGATTTATCTGAGAGCCAGATGCAGTCATCAAAAGAGCTACATCTGCCTCGTGAACCATAGGTTCCCTATCCCTGGATTAAACCGTATTAACGCCCTAGTTCCAGCATCTTAAATGTACACGATTGTTATTTTGTGAAAAAGTCAGACAATGCTTGATCACACCTGTTTTAACTCTGGGCTTTCATCCTTGCAGTAGTTTGCAGATTTTTGTCAAACTTTATTAAGCTCTGCAAAATTCTAAACAAGCAGACATTGTCTGGGGCAGACATAAGCACGAGGGTAATATCTGTTTAGACAAGGTCCTTTTGGTAGCTGTGATAATCTAAAAGAAAACAGTCGAGCTGTGCAATGCTGTCAAACAGCTCAACACGCAGGCATGCAATGGTGTGAATGAGGCAAAGTGTTCTCCCGAGTAAAAGACATCACAGGACAAACCCCTGGTGAGAAAAACTTAAAGTCCTACTGAAATGAGAATTTCCTATTTAAACGGGGATAGCAGGTCCATTCTATGTGTCATACTTGATCATTTCGAGATATTGCCATATTTTCGCTGAAAAGATTTAGTAGAGAACATCTATGATAAAGTTTGCAACTTTTGGTCGCTAATAAAAAAGCCTTGCCTGTACCGGAAGTCGCAGACGATGATGTCACAAGGGTGAGGGCTCCTCACATCCTCACATTGTTTATAATGGGAGCCTCCAACAAAAAGAGCTATTCGGACCGAGAAAACGACAATTTCCCCATTAATTTGAGCGAGGATGAAAGAGTCGTGGCTGAGGATATTGATAACGAAGGACTAGAAAAAATAAAATAAAAAATAAAGTAAAAAAAAAAAAGGCGATTGCATTGTGAGCGATTCAGATGTGTTTAGACACATTTACTAGGATAATTCAGGGAGATCCCTTATCTGCTTATTGTTTTAATAGTGTTTTAGTGAGATTTTAAAGATTGTAAAGACATACCTCGGTCGGATGGCTGCGGTGAACACAAAGTGTCTCAGAGAGAAGCCGAGGAGCCAAGCTCACAACTGCCTTTTAAACAGCTGCTGCAGGACGACGAATAATCCAATGATGTCTCCGGTAAGATATATATCACAATTTCCCCATCCAAAAACATGCTGGTTGACGTGAAGAAAACATGTTCGCTTGACCGCTCCGCTTCACAACAAACAAAGAAAAACCGGCTGTGTCTCGGTGCTAAAGACAGCTGCAATCCACCGCTTTCCACCAACAGCTTTCTTATTTATAGTCTCCATTATTAAATGAACAAATTGCAAAAGATTCAGCAACACAGATGTCCAAAATACTGTGTAATTATGCCATGAACAGAGACGACTTTTAGCCGTGTGTGTGTGCAGCGCTAATATTTCCTTACAGTCCGTGACGTCACGCATACACGTCATCATTCCGCGACGTTTTTAACAAGAAACTAGCGGGAAATTTGAAATTGCAACTTAGTAAACTAAAAAGGCCGTATTGGCATGTGTTGCAATGTTAATCATTCATCATTGATATATAAACTATCAGACTGCGTGGTCGGTAGTAGTGGGTTTCAGTAGGCCTTTAAAGTGATGGAGTTGATATTTTAAATCTTCAGAAGTCATTGAAATGTTTTTCTTCTATCTTACGGCCACTTTAACACTCTAAAAACCACCCACTCTGATCCTTGAAAAAAAAAAAAAAAAAAAAACTCCTCATAAAGTCACAAATGGTTAATGAAAGCCCCATGTCTGTGTGGCCCTGCGGTGTCAGGGGCAAGCTGAAGTGTTGAAATGCCTCCCAGAGGGAAGTTTGCATATCTGAGGTCTGATCTTTGCAGCTAATGGTCCCTAACATAAACACACCAAGTCCTTACAAGCAATTATTGCTTTCATAAAAATACCCCCTGTTCCCTTTTCGAGCATTTAATTGCGGTCACACAAATGACTAGCAGGGCTCAGAATGCACGCTTCTTAAGAGCGAGTGGGCTGCGTGTTTTTTTGTGGCGTTGGAAGTGTTTTTAGAAGACTGACTCGATTCTGAGACCTTTCGGGCTATGACATTAAAATAGTATCGTAACGTGTGACGCTATACGATGATGTCAACGGGCTGTTTGAAGCAGGCTGATTGCTGCACTGCTCGGCTTTGCACACCGTTGGGATATTTCCGAATATATACCCTTTTGCTCTACATTTCGTTTGACTTCAATCCACTGACTGCTAATTTTCTTTGCAATCCTATACCGACTAAGGTAGGCTGACCATATTGTGAAATCCCCAAAAGAGGGCACATCCATGCGTGCCAAGGCCGGGACTAGGTGAACATTTGCCAATGATACTCATACTTGCTTTAAAAATAATATATTTATTTAAGTAAAGCATTTTTTCTCCTCTGTTGACAGCAGTGTTGTCGCTAGGAATTTTGAAAATGGAGTCCCAGGGACCCCATCAAGTTTTGGGGTCCCACTTTTTTGTAAGCGTTTTGAAAACAAATGATAAACATATGCATTGTCCTGTTTTGATTGATTTTACCCTTTAAAATAGTTTTTAATCTTATTTGTTTGTATATTGTTTTTTTATTGGTTTTATATTTATTTATTTTTTGTTTTTATTCAGTCATTGGTGGAGCATAATATATACATATATATATATATATATATATATATATATATATATATATATACATACTTTTTTTAAATTTTATTTTATTTTATTTTATTTTTTTACAATTGTTTTTAACATGGCTGTGCAGCACTTTGGAAACGTTGTTTAAATGTCCTATATAAATAAAGTGGATTGGATTGTTATATCTTACGTTCTATATCGTGTTTTGGAAAAAGGTTGTCATAAACGTTACTTCGTTCATTAAAAGAAATAATTAAAAAAAAGAAGACAAATTTGTATGCATATGTAAATATGTTCAGTTATGAACATTCATTCACTTTCTTCTGTCCATCATGGATCAAAACTTTACCACTGCTGCTAGTTTTCTATATGTTTTAATTAATAAGACATAGGTGTATTTATTTCAGTAAAAACTGTAAAAAGGGTTTTGCTTGGATCATGAAGTGATGATATTGGTGTGCGGGGCATACATACATCCATCTATTTTCTACCGCTTATTCCCTTTTGGGGTCGCGGGGGGCGCTGGCGCCTATCTCAGCTACAATCGGGCGGACATACATTTTATATTTAATGCTTAAATCTCCACATCAACTTCCTCATTTCAAAATGTTTTAATTTTTTTATGTTTTGTTTTTGTTTGTTTGTTCTCCGCCCTTTTTTGTCAAACAAATTTTTTTTTATGGCAAACACACAAAATATGTAAAATCTTCCACCAAAATTATTTTCCCAAGTGGAATATTTGATGTGACGTAATTGGGGTTGAGGTGGGGGGGGGAGTACAGGAGGTGTGTATATTGTTGCGTCCCGAAATAGTGCTGCAAAGGATTCTGGGTATTTGTTATTTTGTGCTTATGTTGTGTTACGGTGCGGTTGTTCTCCCGAAATATGTGTCATTCTTGTTTGGTGTGAGTTCACAGTGTGGCGCATATTTGTAACAGTGTTAAAGTTGTTTATACGCCCACCCTCAGTGTGACCTGTATGGCTGCCGAGCAAATATGCCTTGATTGACAACCAATCCACTGTCTCGCTCTCTCGGCCCCTCCTTCACAAATTCTGCTGCGTGCACACACCTTCACAATTTGTGTTCTCCAACCCCTTCTTAAACCTGCACGTCCATTGAAAATACACGCAACCAACCCGGACTCAAAACGCCGGACATTGGAGCCATTTAAGAAACCCCGCCCGGACAGCTCGGACATGCCCGTAAAAGAGGACCTGTCCGGGGAAAAGAGGACGTATGGTCAGTCTAGACTATGGATGTCAAACTCTGGCCCGCGGGCCAAATTTGGCCCGCAGTGCAATTTAATTTGGCCCTTGAGGCAATATCAAATTAACTTAGGAGCTGGCCCACAGGTATTATACAGCGGCAGAACCGCTGTAACACCGCATTCGCCGTTAATACTCATACTTACCAACCCTCCCGATTTTCCTACCATTCTGCAACCAAGGCTTCACATAAAAAAGAGGCATTAAATGTTTTATTTAAATTTTATTTAATATACCATTGATGTCTTTCCTTTGTTTTTTGAAAGTTGATTTTGCACTATTAAGTTTTATAAGTATTGCTTGTTCCATATTCATTGTTAAAGCAAATCAGTGTAGCAAACTGAGCAATAATTAACAATTTATTCATGCACTTTCTCTTCCTACTTTTAAGGCTTGAATGTTTGATTAATTCATTATTGTTATTTTATTTTCATATTTATTATTAGCTTGTGGAAAAAGTTTATTTTGATATTTACCTCAGAAGGCTGCAAATAGAAAAGAGGCATTACATTTGTATTTAAATTTTATTTGATATGCCATTGATATTTTATTATTATAATTATTATTTGAAACTCGATTTTGCATGTCACTATAAAGTTATATAAGCCTTGCTTGTTAAATATTCAATGCAAAATTTGTTTGGGTCCCTATTAAAAGGTTCATTTGTTCAACATTGGCCCCCGGCTTTGTTCAGTTTTAAATATTGGCCCACTCTGTATTTGAGTTTGACACCCCTGGTCTAGACTAGGGGTATGTTTACGTTAAGCCGGATAACCCCTCAAACAAATAATTATTTAGCCTAAACATTTGAAAAAATTAATTGAGTAACGTGGACCCCGACTTAAACAACTTGAAAAACTTATTCGGATGTTGCCATTTAGTGGTCAATTGTACGGAACATGTACTGTACTGTGCAATCTGCTAATAAAAGTTTCAATCAATCAAAGTCAGCCGCACGAAACCATCGTTTAAGATTCCCCATCTCGGATAGTTTTTTACATGGGAAAGTGCGGCGTGTATTTCTCAAATCTCCAGTTCTTAGCTTTGTATGGACTCATTGATCGTTTACAAACTGAGTTCGGAGAAGAAGTGAAGTCAGAAAGACTGCGCCCCACACAGGAAGTGATGTCAGAAAGAACACACCACAGCCTGCTTCATAACAACCGTAGCTAACCACTGGAAAGATGGAGGCGAGTCATCCAGACATGCCCATGTTTCTCCTTCTTCTACATGTACAGACGCTTGTGGAAATCACACATGAATACCTTAAGAGAGGAAAACGTTCAACTGTAGCTTTTTCGGACAAAACAGTTCTCAGACGATTAGAGAACATTCAAATGTCCAGGTCAGCTGTGATTCTACTTACTGAAAAACTCTGTCCATTTGTTAAAGGAGAGACAACGTGAATGCGGGCTCCTTTAGATGTGATAAAAAAAAATGTAGTGTGTGCTTTGTATTACCTGGCCGTCGAGGGAAGACCACGGAAAAGATCAAATGCATTTGGACTGGCAAAGCAGACTGTATCAGTTATTGTCCGCCTTGTATGTCCAGAGTATATAATGTCACGAAAAAGGAATGGACAATGAAAGTGAAGGCAAAAGAGTGAGGAGTCTCCTGACCAGATATCTAGATCCCGAGACAGACTGATGTAAAATCTTCTTTATCACATTGTTTACTTTCATATGTCTAATAAAGATTTGATTAATTTATGATGGCTCAGGTGTGATTCACTACAATAGGGCCCCACAGCACACTGGATTCCAGTTAATTGAAATACCACAACAGTGGAGGTAGTCACCTGGAAGGGTTTTTTTTAACTTCACAGGTGTCATAATTTTGATGCCTTCAGTGACAATCTACAATGTAAATAGTCATGGAAATAAAGAAAATGCATTGAAATGAGAAGGTGTGCAAACCTTTGGCCTGTATATGTATATATATATATATATATATATA
>NC_084626.1:31393847-31506347 GCF_033978795.1 Nerophis ophidion
TTCAGGCAGTACAGATAGGTGTCCTATCGCATTGTGTGGTGCATTGCAAACTCAAACCCGTTTCTTGCTGATGTAGAAGCTAACTTTACGGTTCATACCGATGTGTTTCTACACTAGAAAAAAAAAGTTCCTGAGTGTTCGCTCTTACTATAACAATGTTGCGACAGTTTGATTACTATACAGGTTACAGCCAACCTTGAGACCTGCGAATTAGGGAGTTGGGGGGTGTTGAGGTGTGTGTTGCCTCATTTGTAGGTATATTTGAGCTCATTTAATATCCTTTACTTTTATCTTCTTTGTATATAATTCATGTTTGCATGTCTCATGACACATTATCTGTATGTAATATTGGCTGCATTTCAGATAGTTGTTCGTGTGCCATGTTGTTCCAGACCACAGCAAACCTTACCTAGCTTGCCACAGATTGTAATAAATCTATTAAAAGACGACAGCCTGCTCTTTCTTTTAACTTGGAAACACACATCTCCACCTTTGGCCATTAAAAGCCAGTAATTTACAGGAGTTATCTCACCTTCTGAGTAGCGCTGATTTACTAATGGTTTACTAATGGGGCGGCATAGCTCGGTTGGTAGAGTGGCCGTGCCAGCAACTTGAGGGTTGCAGGTTTGATTCCCGCTTCCGCCGTTTAAGTCACTGCCGTTGTGTCTTTGGGCAAGACACTTTACCCACCTGCTCCCAGTGCCACCCACACTAGTTTAAATGTAACTTAGATATTGGGTGTCACTATGTAAAGCGCTTTGAGTAACTAGAGAAAAGCGCTATATAAATATAATTCACTTCACTTCAATGTGTAGAATAAATACTAAATGTCAACATTTCTGTCAACGAAGATTTGCTTCAGCCTGTGACACATACCGTATTTCCTTGAATTGCCGCAGGACATATAGTATGCACCTGCCTTGAATTACTGCCGGATCAAACTCGCTTCGCAAAATAATTAGCGCATGCTTAGTATTACCGCCTGGTCAAACTCGTGACGTCACGAGTGACACTTCCTCTGTCATCATTTTCAAAATGGAGGAGGCTGATTTCAATACCGGTAATTTGAAATCGCATAAAGGGAAGAAGATTAAGAGCTATTCAGTAGGATTAAAGGTCCAAGCTTACATCACACTCAATTTTTTACTGCATGCCTTTGGTAAGTGCCGGAGTGAGAATAGGTTTTAGAATAATTAGCGCATGCTTACTTTTACCGCATGCCTTTGTTAAGAAGATGTTTTAAATTAATTAGCGCCCAGGCGGCAATTTAAGGAAATACGGTAGTCATTTTGATAGTAGGCTATCATAGCTAATATAGACACTTAGGTCACGTGTTGCCTTCATTATAAGACTTACATACGGCTTTTAATTTTTTGCGGCTCCAGAGAGATTTGCTTTTTGTATTTTTGGTCCAATATGGCTCTTTCATTGTTTTGGGTGGCTGACCCCTGGTCTAGTATAATGAGGATCACAGTTAAGGGAACTGGCTGGCTGGCTTGGCCAAAGAAAAATACATTTTGTCGGAAAAAATGAACGGTACAACAAAAAACCTTTAGTGAGAAAAGTGGCTGGAAAATTGTACTTATTTTTAATATCATCTGTTGGAATGAATTCCCCTTTGAAGTGTATTGTATAGACAGGTCTCCACATATGTCACTCATACGTTCATATACTTCAAAGCAAAGCTGAAATACGGTTTTATTTTTTAATTTTCTACATCTGACTGTCAACAGGCCTAAACTGGGTCTATTATCAATGTGGTGGACAATTAAGCTTCAATGGAAACAAAAAATACATGGGTGCTAAATCCCAGTCGGTCTCGTTGTGTTTTTCTGAACTGACTGTGCTGTCTTGTTTCTTAATTAAAATTAATCAATTCACGAAGCAACAACAGATTAAAAGGAGCTTGGCGCTCAACACAAAATATTTTTTCATTTTTTTACATCACAGAGTTCAAAACACCTGACGTCGCAGGAACAGTTTATTGAAAAGTAGAGCAACTATGCCAAATATGCAACTATGTCAAATATCAGGCAAAATGTCAGTCAAAAATCCCATTCTCATCAAAATGACAACACAAATTACTCTTTGACGCACAGAAGCTGAAAATGTTAATATTAAAAAACACAGTGGCATGTCTGGTTGCACTCTCTAATTAGGTTCTCTGTATATAGATCCACGCTCCACTGAGGAAACCCCCCCCCGCACACACACACACGCACATCCCTTCCTATATTGTTTACTAATCCCCTTGAGATCAAACTTTGCAACAGAACAATAACTGAACGCCGTGAAGACAAACATGGCTCCTCTGGGTCTGATTGTTAGAACAAGGGTTCTTCCAGTCGAGACAAAAAAGCTACTTAAACATTCTGCTCTCATCTTTAGCATACCACGGATAGGCTCTGGTGCCTAATACTGACTGGGGATATATACGTAGAAATCTCTACTTGGCCGTAGAATTTTAAAATCATATATTTACTGTGGAAAAATGATCTTAGGGAGCATATTACACCCAACAACCTGGAGCCAAGTCAGTCAAAAATATTTAAAGCGGAACATTATCACCAGACCTATGGATCACCAGACCTTGATGTTGCAAAAAAATACCATATGTTTTTTAACCGATTTCCGAACTCTAAAAGGGTGAATTTTGAAGAATTAAACGCCTCTCTGTTTAGCCCTCTTGGAGCGATGACGTCAGTACGTGACGTTACCTAGGTAAGAAAGCCGCCATTTTCATTTTCTCAAACACATTACGAACACCGGGTCTCAGCTCTTTTAGTTTCCGTTTTTTCGACTATTTTTTGGAACCTTGGAGACGTCATGCCTCGTCGGTGTGTTGTCGGAGGGTGTAACAACACTAACATAGAGGGATTCAAGTTGCACCACTGGCCCGAAGATGCGAAAGTGGCAAGAAATCTGCCGCCAGACCCCAACGAATGTGCCAGAGTGTCTGCACATTTTACCGGCGATGCTACGGCAGACATGGCACAGAGATGTATGGATAACCTGCACATTTGCAACGATGAAGTCAACGAAATCACAAAGGTGAGTTTTGTTGATGTTGTTGACTTATGTGCTAATCAGACATATTTGGTCGCGGCGTGACTGCCAGCTAATCGATGCTAGCATGCTATTTAGGCTATAGCTGTATGTACATTTGAAACTATATTACGTTTCCTTCCACCCACATTTAATGCGAAAAAAAAAAACACTTACCAATCGACGGATTTAAGTTGCTCCAGTGTCACAAGATGCGAAAGTCCTGATCGTTTGGTCTGCATATTTTACCGGCGATGCTAACGCAGCTATTCGGCCATGCTATGGCTATGAATAGCGTCAATAGCTTTTTGCTCAATAGCTTCAGTTTATTCTTCAATACCTCCAACCATCCGTTTTAATACATGCGTAATCTGTTGAATCGCTTAAACCGCTGAAATCCGAGTCTGAATCCGAGCTAATGTCGCTACATCTTGCTGTGCTATTCGCCATTGTTTGTTTACATTGGCAGCACTGTATGACGTCACAGGAAAATGAACAGTGGCTTCGAAAGAGCGAAAATAAGGCACTTTAAAGCTTTTTTAGGGATATTCCGGGACCAGTAAAATTTTGAGAAAAACTTAAAAAAATACAACAAGCCACTGGGAACTGATTTTTATTGTTTTTAACCATTTTGAAATTGTGATAATGTTCCCCTTTAAGGGATAACTAGTGCTGTTGAACAATACAGTTTCTTGGCTATGGGTGAATTTGGATAATCAGACTGAAATATCAGATTTAATCTATATAATGGTGTTTCATCAAAGAGACTCACAAAAGAAGGTAATAATTATGCATTTAAGGCCTGATTTACTAAAGTTTTGCGTGTACTAGGGTTGTACGGTATTGGAGGAGTACCGCGATATTAATGAATCATATTCGGTACTAAAAATTCTGTCCGACAGAATTTCTAGGCGCAGTCAAGGCGTTGAGGGGTTCCGGTTTGGTGGCCGCAGGATTAGGTCTCTGCTTTTTGCAGATGATGTGGTCCTGATGGCTTCATCTGCCTGGGATCTTCAGCTCTCACTGGATCGGTTCGCAGCCGAGTGTGAAGCGACCGGAATGAGAATCAGCACCTGCAAGTCCGATTCCATGGTTCTCTCCCGGAAAAGGGTGGAGTGCCATCTCCGGGTTGGGGAGGAGACCCTGCCCCAAGTGGAGGAGTTCAATTACCTAGGAGTCTTGTTCACAAGTGGGGGAAGAGTGGATCGTGAGATCGACAGGCGGATCGGTGCGGCGTCTTCAGTAAGGCGGACGTTTTACCGATCTGTTGTGGTGAAGAAGGAGCTGAGCCGGAAGGCAAAGCTCTCAATTTACCGGTCAATCTAGGTTCCCATCCTCACCTATGGTCATGAGCTTTGGGTCATGACTGAAAGAATAAGATCATGGGTACAGTACAAGCGGCCGAAATGAGTTTACTCCGCCAGGTGGCGGGGCGCTCCCTTAGGTATAGGGTGAGAAGCTCAAAGTAGAGCCGCTGCTCCTCCACATCGAGAGGAGCCAGATGAGGTGGCTCGGGCATCTGTCAGGATGCCACCCGAACGCCTCCTAGGGAGGTGTTTAGGGCACGTCCAACAGGTAGGAAGCCACGGGGAAGACCCAGGACACGTTGGGAAGACTATGTCTCCCGGCTGGCCTGCGAACGCCTCGGGATCCCCCGGGAAGAGCTAGACGAAGTGGCTGGGGAGAGGGAAGTCTAGGTTTCCCTGCTTAGGCTGCTGCCCCCGTGACCCGACCTCGGATAAGCGGAAGAAGATGGATGGATGGATGGATATTCGGTACCACGCCGCCTCCAAAACGTACCGGTCGACAAGCCTCCCGCCCCGCTGTCGTCGTCACGTCTTGACTTTACGGGTTTACGAGCAATGTCATGTCATGTCCACCGTTCTGTGGTCTTACCTGGTTTGGATCCTTCAGCCACAGAACCGTTGTACACCTGATTTTTAAACTCAGGTCGGTTGTCGTTCATATCAATCACATAGATGTACAGATCTATCGGATTCTCCACCTGGTTGCCGTTCATGTCCACTGCATGCGCTCGCAACTGTGAACAAACAGCAGAGCAACAAAGAACACACCGTTAGATTTCAATGATGCCAATGAGCACAAACACTCCAATCGAGGCTTGACAAGATTTTGTAGGGATTTATGTAATGAAACTCTGCATGCTAATTGTTCTGTGCAACCTTGACTTGTTAATTGACAGTCTCATTTAATTGGCTCATTTCTCCAACTGGACATCATGCTGTTAGTTTTATTATCGACACATAAACAGAGGAGAAGTGTCATGTCACACAGTAACATAAGCGAAAATAAAACAGAGGTGTTGATTCGGAGGTAGAAGGCGGGGGTGGACTACAAGTAGATAACATCAACTGATGAAGTGATGAAGAAGGCGAGCAAAAAAGTAGTGTACGGGAAAAGGTTAGTGTGAGGAATTCACTTGTTCGGTTGAATGCAACTCGACATGGCGGTGGTGTGATGAGGACAGTGGGTTTGGGCTGACAAAAGTAATCTTCATCCACAGTGAGACGTCTTAATCTCCATGGCTGCCTTCACACACTCGCCTTTCTCCACCAATAACCAATAACAATATCTGATAAGAATTGAAGCTTTGTAATGGCCATATAACCAAATAGCATGTTTAAAGGCCTACTGAAATGAGATTTTCTTATTTAAACGGGGATAGCAGGTCCATTCTATGTGTCATACTTAATCATTTCGCGATATTGCCATATTTTTGCTGAAAGGTTTTAGTAGAGAACATCCACGATAAAGTTCGCAACTTTTGGTCGCTAACAGAAAAGCCCTGCCTTTACCGGAAGTCGCAGACGACAACGTCACCCGTTGATGGCTCCTCACATGCTCACATTGTTTTTAAAGGGAGCCTCCAACAAAAAGAGCTATTCGGACCGAGAAAACGACAATTCCCCCATTAATTTGAGCGAGGATGAAAGATTTGTGTTTGAGGATATTGATAGCGACGGACTAGAAAAAAAAAAAAAAAAAAAAATGGGCGATTGCATTGGGACAGATTCAGATGCTTTTAGACACATTTAAAATAATAATTCTGGGAAATCCCTTATCTTTCTATTGTGTTGCTAGTGTTTTAGGGAGTTTAATAGTACCTGATAGTCGGAAGGGTGTGTCCACGAGTGTGTTGACACCAGTGTCTGATGGAAGTCACCGGCAGCTGTACGGACGCCACAAGCTCAGCTGATCTCATCTTAAAACTCATCTGTAAACTCTAGCCTTTAAATAGACCTCCTTTTTAGACCAGTTGATCTGCCGCTTCTTTTCTTTCTCCTATGTCCCCCCCTCCCTTGTGGAGGGGGTCCGGTCCGATGACCATGGATGAAGTACTGACTGTCCAGAGTCGAGACCCAGGATGGACCGCTCGTCGGGACCCAGGATGGACCGCTCGCCTGTATCGGTTGGGGACATCTCTACGCTGCTGATCCGCTTGAGATGGTTTCCTGTGGACGGGACTCTCACTGCTGTCTTGGAGCCACTATGGATTGAACTTTCACAGTATCATGTTAGACCCGCTCGACATCCATTGCTTTCGGTCCCCTAGAGGGGGGGGGTTGCCCACATCTGAGGTCCTCTCCAAGGTTTCTCATAGTCAGCATTGTCACTGGCGTCCCACTGAATGTGAATTCTCCCTGCCCCCTGGGTGTGAGTTTTCCTTGCCCTTTTGTGGGTTCTTCCGAGGATGTTGTAGTCGTAATGATTTGTGCAGTCCTTTGAGACATTTGTGATTTGGGGCTGTATAAATAAACATTGATTGATTGATTGATCTCCAGTAAGTGGCGACTTTTTACCACAATTTTCTCACCGAAAACTGCTGGTTGACAAGTGGTCGGGATCCATGTTCGCTTGACCGCTCTGATCCATAGTAAAGTTTCACCTCCGGGAATTTTAAACAAGGAATCACCGTGTGTGTCTGTGGCTAAAGGCTAAAGCTTCCCAACTCCATCTTTCTACTTTGACTTCTCCATTATTAATTGAACAAATTGCAAAAGATTCAGCAACACAGATGTCCAAAATACCGTGTAATTATGTGGTTAAAGCAGACGACTTTTAGCTGTGTGTGTGCGCAGTGCTAATATTTCCTAACAGTCCGTGACGTCACGCGTACACGTCAACATTCTGCGACGTTTTCAACAGGACACTTCGCGGGAAATTTAAAATTGCAATTTAGTAAACTAAAAAGGCCGTATTGGCATGTGTTGCAATGTTAATATTTCATCATTGATATTTAAACTATCAGACTGCGTGGTCGATAGTAGTGGGTTTCAGTAGGCCTTTAACTAAGGTTTAAACTAA
Organism: Nerophis ophidion; assembly: GCF_033978795.1. NCBI lineage: Eukaryota > Metazoa > Chordata > Actinopteri > Syngnathiformes > Syngnathidae > Nerophis > Nerophis ophidion. The sequence goes on from NC_084626.1 coordinate 31,401,219, forward strand.
TCTCCCCGTACAAGAAATGTTGATCCTTTTTGTAGAAATGGAAATCTGCTCTCTTATAGGATAAAACCCACACAAAAGCATCCAAATTTGATTGTCTATAGTTACATTACAAAACGCATGTTTAAGGTACAACTATGATGGATTTTATTTATCTTTATTTTGACTTTTAAAAATTGTTTCAATGTAAGATGCTTGTGTTAACCCCCTCCAAAACCCACCCCCCGGATTATAAATAATGTAAAAAATTCAATGTATATACTCTGATGATTAACTTGTGTGATGACTGTATTACGCTGATAGTATATATTTGTACCATGAATTGATTAACGTGGACCCAGACTTAAACAAATTGAAAAACTTATACGGGTGTTACTATTTAGAGGTCAATTGTACGGAATATGCACTGAACTGTGCAATCTACTAATAAAAGTGTCACACTTGGGCTATGACTTGGACTAAGGGATAGTTTGTTTCTCCGATGCAAAGGGAAATTGGCACGAGCGAGACGTGAATGTAAGTACATTTTGATTTATTACTATAAAAACAAACTACAAAAAGGCAAACAAATGGTGCACACAATGGCGGAGAACAAACTTGACTAATGAAAAACAAATGACTAGCATAAAGGCTACAAACTATAAACATGAAACAAAAAAATTTGCAGTGTGGCATGAATAACAAAACTTACATGGCGAGGACAAAATGAACAGCATGGTCTTTGGCATGAAAGGAGTTGAGGAATACAGGATGTGATACGGGATGTGAAGTTGCCAGACTGACTACCAGGTAACTGTGGTTTAAATAATAACTATAATCATTACAAACAGATGTGAGGGCTGAGGACAGGGGCGTGACATGAGGGCCAGGTGAAAATGTTTTTTTTGGTTTTTATTCTAAATAGGGCCCAATAAGCCCAATAAGTCTGTTTATTTATTTATTCTTAGTTTGATCTTTATTACTTCTTGTGTAATTCATTTTTATCCCATATTTGTTCCCACTATGGGATCCAAATAGGGTCCAATAAGCCCAATAAGTCTGTTTATTTATTTATTCTTAATTTTATCTTTATCAACTCTTATGTAATTCATTTTTATCCCATATTTGTTCCCACTACCGCACCTTAAATGGGAGTCCTTAACCTCTAAAAGCCTTAGTGGCCACATACGTGGACAGCACCTTTTACACTACTGAATTGGGGTCTTGTGGCCACTTATGTGGACACTTATACTGCCATCTGGTGGTGTCAGAAGAGTATAACATACAATGGAATTTGGGGGGGAAAAAAGTGTAAAAAAAATAAAAATTAGCATGGCACTACACATGATGTACACATTAGTGTACTTATGGACTAAGTATATAATATAAAAATATGTTTTTTAGTTTTTATTCTATATAAGTCCGTTTATTTATCTATTCTTAGTTTGATCTTTATTACCTCTTGTGTAATTCATTTTTATCCCATATTTGTCCCCATTGTGGGATCCAAATAGGGTCCAATAAGCCCAATAAGTCTGTTTATTTCCTGGGCGTGACAAAATGTTTCAATCAATCATTAAAAAACAAAAAAAAAAGCTTCAAATTAATGAAGTTGAAAAAAAAAGCTAACGGAGTAATGCGTTTTTTTAAATAAATACGCCGTGTATGCTTAATATGAGCAAATTACGTAAAAAATTAAATTTTATTATAAATGTGCCTGATACTACATTACTTATTTACTTACAGGATGTATACAAAACATTAATGGAGGTGTTTGGATGTTTTATTTAGTGGTTTTACAGGAAGAATAGTGCGGCTACCATAAGCTCCAGTGTAAGCGGACTTTTGACTTTAATGCATCAGAATGCATTAAAAAAGAAAATACATCCATGATCACGTCTTTCATAATGATTGTGAACGATAGGTAAAATAAAATAAAAAATTGCATTTCTCCTATAACAGGGGTCGGCAACCTAAAATGTTGAAAGAGCCATATTGGACCAAAAATACAAAAACAAATCTGTCTGGAGCCGCAAAAAATTAAAAGCCATATTACATACAGATAGTGTCATGAGATGTAAATTGAATTAAGAGGACTTAAAGGAAACTAAATTAGCTCAAATATAGCTACAAATGAGGTATAGTAATGCAATATGTACATACAGCTAACCTAAATAGCATGTTAGCATCGATTAGCTTGCAGTCGTGCAGTGACCAAATATGTCTGATTAGCACTCCACGCAAATCAATAACATCAATAAAACTCACCTTTGTGCATTCATCCACAACGTTAAAAGTTTGGTGGACAAAATGAGACAGAAAAAGAAGTGGCATAAATCACGTCTTAGAAAGTTGGAGAAAGTTGTACATGTAAACAAACTAGGGTGAGTTCAAGGACCGCCAAAATTAGTAGGACAAAACGGCATTCGCTAAATACTCGAATCAATGAAGCATGTTTAATGGCCTACTGAAACCCACTACCACCGACCACGCAGTCTGATACTTTATATATCAATGATGAAATATTAACATTGCAACACATCCCAATAAATTGCAATTTTAAATTTCCCGCGAAGTGTCGTGTTGAAAACGTTGCGGTATGATGACTCGTATGATGACGCATCCGCGTGACGTCTCGGGTTGTAACGGACATTATTTTCCAGCCCGATCCAAGCTATAAGTAGTCTGCTTTAATCGCATGATTAAACAGTATTCTGAACATCTGTGTTGCTGAATATTTTGCAATTTGTTCAATTAATAATGGAGAAGTCAAAGTAGAAAGATGGAGGTGGGAAGCTTTTAGCCTTTAGCCACAAAAACACACGGTGTTTCCTTATTTAAAATTCCCGGAGGTGAAGCTTTACTATGGAACAGAGCGGTCAAACGAACATGGATCCCGACTACATGTCAACCGGCAGTTTTCAACTGAGAAAATTGTGGTAATAAGTCGGCTCTTATTGGAGATCAGCGGAGCTTCTGTCCTGCTGCAGCTGCCGGGACTTCCCTCAGAGACTCTGGTGTCAACACACCCGTGGCCACACCCCTCCCACTCTCAGGTACTATTTAACTCACTAAAACACTAGAAACACAATAGGCAGATAAGGGATTTCTAGGAATTAGCCTAGTAAATGTGTCTAAAAACATCTCAATCGCTCCCACTGCAATTGCCTATTTTTTAAACTTTTTTTTTTTTCCTAGTCCTTCACTCTAAAGTTCCTCATCCACAAATCTTTCATCCTCGCTCAAATTAATGGGGAAATTGTCGCTTTCTCGGTCCAAATAGCTCTAGCTGCTTGCAGCTATGATTGTAAACAATGTGAGAATGTGAGGAGCTCCACAACCAGTGACGTCAAGCGCACATCGTCTGCTACTTCCGGTACAGGCAAGGCTTTTTTATTAGCGACCAAAAGTTGCGAACTTTATCGTCGATGTTCACTAATAAATCCTTTCAGCAAACATATGGCAATATCGCGAAATTATCAAGTATGACACATAGAATGGACCTGCTATCCCTGTTTGAATAAGAAAATCTAATTTCAGTAGGCCTTTAATATAAACAGTGTGTCTTATAACAATTAGGGGGGTTTGTGTCATGTTTGTCCTCCTACAGAAACCAAATTAAAACAAAAAAATATGTTTTTTCCCCTCATCATTTCCATTTTTCATATATTTTTGAAAAGGCTCCAGAGAGCCACTAGGGCGGCGCTGAAGAGCCGCATGCGGCTCCAGAGCCCCGGGTTGCCGACCCCTGCCCTATAACATAGAATAAAATGATCGTATGTCCTTTAAAAAGTTTTTGCTTAAATGCCTGCACCTGCTTTGACATATACACCGTTAAACATTTCAATCGTTGTGTGTGCTTTTGAGAATGTATAAAAAAAACACGCACAAATACAAGTACACACATGCTGTATAACAGGGGTGTCAAACGCAAACACAGAGTGGGCCAAAATTTAAAACAGAACGAAGCCGTGGGCCGAGGTTGAACAAATTAATCCTTTAATAGGGACCCAAACAAGTTTTGCATTGAATATTGACCAAGCAAGGCTTATATAACTTTATAGTGACATGCAAAATCGAGTTTTAAATAATAATAATTAAAAAGTATCAATGGCATATCAAATAAAATAAAAATACGAATTGAATGCCTCTTTTCGGCGGCGGGTTTGAGTTGGGACGGGTTTTGGTGGTAGCGGGGGTGTATATTGTAGCATCCCGGAAGAGTTAGTGATGCAAGGGGTTCTGGGTATTTGTTCGGTTGTGTTTATGTTGTGTTACGGTGCGGATGTTCTCCCGAAATGTGTTTATCATTCTTGTTTGCTGTGGGTTCACAGTGTGGCGTATATTTGTCACAGTGTTAACGTTGTTTATACGGCCACCCTCAGTGTGACCTGTATGGCTGTTGACCAATTATGCCTTGCATACATGTGTGTATATGAGTTGCATATATTATGTGAGTGGGCCGGCACGCTGTTTGTATGGAAGAAAAGCGGACGTGGCGACATGTAGAGAACGCCAAAGGCAGTGCTTTTACGGCCCACCCCCAATATTATTGTCCGGGTGGAAATCGGGAGAAATTCGGGAGGGGCACTGAACTTCGGGAGTCTCCCGGGAAAATCGGGAGGGTTGACGAGTATGAGTATAAGTGGTGAATGCGGTGTTACAGCGGCGGGCCAGTTCTAATGTTAATTTGATATTGCCTCAAGGGCCAAATGAAATTACACGGCGGGCCAGAGTTTGACACCCATGCTGTATAAGTATAGTGCTGATACAGTACACCCTGGGGAGAGACAAGGGTCATTCAAAAGAGCCTCTGTAAGACAATCAATGATCCTCAAAATGCAATTTTCCCATTGGTTGAACCACAACAACAACAAACATGAAAGCTAACTAACAAAGCAGGACAGCCCAGTCTGTTTTCTCAGCAGTGAATGAGACACTCTGAAAGATGCTTGACTAGGATAAGTGGGACCGCTCCTGAGCAAGCATGAGTGATCATCAATCTGCATTTTTGTTTGCATTCATTTGTGACTGGGTTTTACTCTTAGACATGCTGTTTGCGGGTTTATATATGTTTTCCTGGATGCTTGATTCTGTCCTTCGTGTCTTGTGAGTTCCTCTGAATGATCCCTGCAGATTGTATACTGTATGTATGTTTCTCTGTCTGGTGAAAGAAATTTAAATGTGATCTTTAGGCCTGAAAAAATATATGCATTGCATGTGTGGAAATGCCATCAGTTTTCTGTGAGGCCAGCTCTGGCATAAGTGGACCATGCTTATAGTTTCTTTTTAGCCCACTGGTCCACTTAACTAATTAATTACCAAACCTCAGGAACTATACAGTAAATCCTTAAAGGGGAACATTAACACCAAACCTATGCAAGCGTCAATATATACCTTGATGTTGCAGAAAAAAGACCATGTATTTTTTTAACCGATTTCCGAACTCAAAATGGGTGAATTAAACGCCTTTCTGTTTATCGGTCTTTTAGCGATGATGTCACGTTGTGACGTCACCGAGGTAACACACCCGCCATTTTCATTTTCACATTACAAACACCGGGTCTCAGCTCTGTTATTTTCCGTTTTTTCGACTATTTTTTGGAACCTTGGAGACATCATGCTTCGTCGGTGTGTTGTCGGAGGGTGTAACAACACTAACAGGGAGGGATTCAAGTTGCACCACTGGCAAGAAATCTGCCGCCAGACCCCCATTGAATTTGCCAGAGTGTCTTCACATTTTACCGGCGATGCTAAGACAGACATGGCACAGAGATGTATGGATAACCTGCAGATGCATTTGCAACGATTAAGTCAACGAAATCACAAAGGTGAGTTTTGTTGATGTTGTTGACTTATGTGCTAATCAAACATATTTGGTCACGGCATGACTGCCAGATAATCGATGCTAACATGCTACGCTAATCGATGCTAACATGCTATTTACGCTAGCTGCGAAACAAACACTTACCAATCGATGGATTTAAATTGCTCCAGTGTCACAAGATGCGAAAGTCCTGATCGTTTGGTCCGCACACTTTACCGGCGATGCTAATAAGGCAGTCATGCTATGGGCCACTTCATTAGGTACACCCATGCTGTGGCCGAATAGCGTCCATAGCTCTTCGCTCAATAGCTTCAATTTCTTCTTCCATTTCGTTTTCGCTATCTGCCTCCGTACTGCGACCGTCTGTTTCAATACATGCGTAAACTGTTGAATCGCTTAAGCCGCTGAAATCCGAGTCTGAATCCGAGCTAATGTCGCTATATCTTGCTGTGGTAACCGCCATGTTGTTTGTATTGGCAGCCCTGTATGACGTCACAGGGAAATGGACAGTCGCATCGCAAATAGCGAAAATCAAGAAATGTAAAGCTTTTTTTAGGGATATTCCGGGAGGTGTAAAATTTTGAAAAAAACTTCGAAAAATAAAACAAGCCACTGGGAACTGATTTTTATTGTTTTTAACCCTTTTGAAATTGTGATAATGTTCCCCTCTAACTGTTTTGTTTGGATTTTCTGTTGTTGAAACACCAAAGTATTTGAGGGTTATAAATATAAACACCTGCTTAGTACCACTGGAAGGGGAAACAGGGTTGATCCTGACAACGTTTTAATCTTTGATACAACAGTCAGTGACTATGAAGATTCTCATGTATCCAGGTCATTGTCATCTCATGGCGTTCATTTCCCAAAAAGATTGCTTTTAGTATTTTTTTGTTTGTTTAATATTTTCTTCTTAATTGTTTTTTAATCGTCATTATTTACTGCAAGTTATTACAGTATGTCTCTATATTGTCATGACAGAGGGATCGCAGCTTGCTGCGGGGTTTGTTACGGCCTACTCTGGACCAGGCATGAAGGTAGGAACATTTTTAATAATTTACTATCAAAAATAGTAACAAACAAACTACGGCGTGGAAAAAAACAAAAACTGTGGCAGATAAACAACATAGACTATGGCTTGGAACAAACAAGACTTACTATGGCATGAAAACGAGCAGGATGAACGTGAGAGGAGCAATGTCGCCAGGACGACTAACTGGCAAGAATGGTTTAAGTCGGGGGTCGGGAACCTTTTTGGCTGAGGGAGCCATACAAGCCAAATATTTTCAAAAGTATTTCCGTGAGAGCCATATATTGTTTTTTTTAAGACTGAATACAACTAAATGCGTGCATTTTTAAGTAAGACCAACATTTTTAGTATAATACGTCGCTTATTCTTTTTAATAACATTGTTATTCTGGAGCTAACCAACAATAAATATAATACTTTATACCATTAATGCGACTTATCGAACAGGTGCGGTAGAAACCAAATGGATGGATTAAAATGAATGAGAATGTTTTATAACTTGAACATTATTTTTGACACTGTGATTACCAGCGGAATTATTAATTACTTATCGTGTTAAGCGATGTCAGCTAAGATTTATCTGAGAGCCAGGTGCAGTCATCAAAAGAGCCACATCTGGCTCTAGAGCCATAGGTTCCCTACCCCTGGTTTAAGTAGAAGTCTCTTGATTGGAAACAGGTGTGCGTCTCATACACCAGAGGCAAGTGAAAATCATAAATCGCCATGGTAACTAAAACAAACAAGGGTGCACAAAAACACGAAGTAATGAAGTCTAAAACTAACACAACATAACAAAAACATGATCCGGACCACGGATCATGACATATATACATATTTATTTAATTTTTTAAACAAATTTTGGCCAAAGGGGCCGCGTTTCAATTTGAACACAAAGTTGTTTTTAACATGTCGGCCAAAGGGGGAGCACTTCAGATTTTTACACACACTTGTTATTTCATATGTTAACCACAGGTGGAGCACCTTTAAATCCGACACAGAGTCAATTTGAAAAATCTCTTCTTTTTGGGACCACCCTAATTTTGATAGATTTTACCACCAGGGGTGCAAATGAGACATTCTCTATGAGATGCAATGGTTAGCTTTCACTGTTATGCTGATGACACCCAACTCTACATGCCCCTAAAGCTGACCAACACGCCGGATTGTAGTTAGCTGGAGGCGTGTCTTAATGAAATTAAACAATGGATGTCCGCCAACTTTTTAAAACTCAACGCCAAAAAAACGGAAATGCTGATTATCGGTCCTGCTAGATACCGACCTCTATTTAATAATACAACTTTAACATTTGACAACCAAACAATTAAACAAGGCGACACGGTAAAGAATCTGGGTATTGTGACGTCACCGAGGTAACACACCCGCCATTTTCATTTTCACATTACAAACACCGGGTCTCAGCTCTGTTATTTTCCGTTTTTTCGACTATTTTTTGGAACCTTGGAGACATCATGCTTCGTCCGTGTGTTGTCGGAGGGTGTAACAACACTAACAGGGAGGGATTCAAGTTGCACCACTGGCAAGAAATCTGCCGCCAGACCCCCATTGAATTTGCCAGAGTGTCTTCACATTTTACCGGCGATGCTAAGACAGACATGGCACAGAGATGTATGGATAACCTGCAGATGCATTTGCAACGATTAAGTCAACAAAATCACAAAGGTGAGTTTTGTTGATGTTGTTGACTTATGTGCTAATCAAACATATTTGGTCACGGCATGACTGCCAGATAATCGATGCTAACATGCTACGCTAATCGATGCTAACATGCTATTTACGCTAGCTGCGAAACAAACACTTACCAATCGATGGATTTAAATTGCTCCAGTGTCACAAGATGCGAAAGTCCTGATCGTTTGGTCCGCACACTTTACCGGCGATGCTAATAAGGCAGTCATGCTATGGGCCACTTCATTAGGTACACCCATGCTGTGGCCGAATAGCGTCCATAGCTCTTCGCTCAATAGCTTCAATTTCTTCTTCCATTTCGTTTTCGCTATCTGCCTCCGTACTGCGACCGTCTGTTTCAATACATGCGTAAACTGTTGAATCGCTTAAGCCGCTGAAATCCGAGTCTGAATCCGAGCTAATGTCGCTATATCTTGCTGTGGTAACCGCCATGTTGTTTGTATTGGCAGCCCTGTATGACGTCACAGGGAAATGGACAGTCGCATCGCAAATAGCGAAAATCAAGAAATGTAAAGCTTTTTTTAGGGATATTCCGGGAGGTGTAAAATTTTGAAAAAAACTTCGAAAAATAAAACAAGCCACTGGGAACTGATTTTTATTGTTTTTAACCCTTTTGAAATTGTGATAATGTTCCCCTCTAACTGTTTTGTTTGGATTTTCTGTTGTTGAAACACCAAAGTATTTGAGGGTTATAAATATAAACACCTGCTTAGTACCACTGGAAGGGGAAACAGGGTTGATCCTGACAACGTTTTAATCTTTGATACAACAGTCAGTGACTATGAAGATTCTCATGTATCCAGGTCATTGTCATCTCATGGCGTTCATTTCCCAAAAAGATTGCTTTTAGTATTTTTTTGTTTGTTTAATATTTTCTTCTTAATTGTTTTTTAATCGTCATTATTTACTGCAAGTTATTACAGTATGTCTCTATATTGTCATGACAGAGGGATCGCAGCTTGCTGCGGGGTTTGTTACGGCCTACTCTGGACCAGGCATGAAGGTAGGAACATTTTTAATAATTTACTATCAAAAATAGTAACAAACAAACTACGGCGTGGAAAAAAACAAAAACTGTGGCAGATAAACAACATAGACTATGGCTTGGAACAAACAAGACTTACTATGGCATGAAAACGAGCAGGATGAACGTGAGAGGAGCAATGTCGCCAGGACGACTAACTGGCAAGAATGGTTTAAGTCGGGGGTCGGGAACCTTTTTGGCTGAGGGAGCCATACAAGCCAAATATTTTCAAAAGTATTTCCGTGAGAGCCATATATTGTTTTTTTTAAGACTGAATACAACTAAATGCGTGCATTTTTAAGTAAGACCAACATTTTTAGTATAATACGTCGCTTATTCTTTTTAATAACATTGTTATTCTGGAGCTAACCAACAATAAATATAATACTTTATACCATTAATGCGACTTATCGAACAGGTGCGGTAGAAACCAAATGGATGGATTAAAATGAATGAGAATGTTTTATAACTTGAACATTATTTTTGACACTGTGATTACCAGCGGAATTATTAATTACTTATCGTGTTAAGCGATGTCAGCTAAGATTTATCTGAGAGCCAGGTGCAGTCATCAAAAGAGCCACATCTGGCTCTAGAGCCATAGGTTCCCTACCCCTGGTTTAAGTAGAAGTCTCTTGATTGGAAACAGGTGTGCGTCTCATACACCAGAGGCAAGTGAAAATCATAAATCGCCATGGTAACTAAAACAAACAAGGGTGCACAAAAACACGAAGTAATGAAGTCTAAAACTAACACAACATAACAAAAACATGATCCGGACCACGGATCATGACATATATACATATTTATTTAATTTTTTAAACAAATTTTGGCCAAAGGGGCCGCGTTTCAATTTGAACACAAAGTTGTTTTTAACATGTCGGCCAAAGGGGGAGCACTTCAGATTTTTACACACACTTGTTATTTCATATGTTAACCACAGGTGGAGCACCTTTAAATCCGACACAGAGTCAATTTGAAAAATCTCTTCTTTTTGGGACCACCCTAATTTTGATAGATTTTACCACCAGGGGTGCAAATGAGACATTCTCTATGAGATGCAATGGTTAGCTTTCACTGTTATGCTGATGACACCCACCTCTACATGCCCCTAAAGCTGACCAACACGCCGGATTGTAGTTAGCTGGAGGCGTGTCTTAATGAAATTAAACAATGGATGTCCGCCAACTTTTTAAAACTCAACGCCAAAAAAACGGAAATGCTGATTATCGGTCCTGCTAGATACCGACCTCTATTTAATAATACAACTTTAACATTTGACAACCAAACAATTAAACAAGGCGACACGGTAAAGAATCTGGGTATTATCTTCGACCCAACTCTCTCCTTTGAGTCACACATTAAAAGCGTTACTAAAACGGCCTTCTTTCATCTCCGTAATCGCTAAAATTTGCTCCATTTTGTCCACCAACGACGCTGAGATCATTATCCATGCGTTTGTTTTGTCTCGCCTGGATAACTGTAACGTATTATTTTCGGGTCTCCCCATGTCTAGCATTAAAAGATTACAGTTGGTACAAAATGCGGCTGCTAGACTTTTGACAAGAACAAGAAAGTTTGATCACATTACGCCTACACTGGCTCACCTGCACTGGCTTCCTGTGCACTTAAGATGTGACTTTAAGGTTTTACTACTTACGTATAAAATACTACACGGTCTAGCTCCAGCCTATCTTGCCGATTGTATTGTACCATATGTCCCGGCAAGAAATCCGCGTTCAAAGGACTCCGGCTTATTAGTGATTCCCAGAGCCCAAAAAAAGTCTGCGGGCTATAAAGCGTTTTCTGTTCGGGCTCCAGTACTCTGGAATGCCCTCCCGGTAACAGCTCGAGATGCCACCTCAGTAGAAGCATTTAAGTCTCATCTTAAAACTTATTTGTATACTGTAGCCTTTAAATAGACCCCCTTTTTGGACCAGTTGATCTGCCGTTTCTTTTCTTTTTCGCCTATGTCCCCCCCTCCCATCTGGAGGGGGTCCGGTCCGGTGGCCATGGAGGAAGTACTGGCTGTCCAAAATCGGGACCCAGGATAGACCGCTCGTCCAGAGTCGGGACCCAAGATGGACCGCTTGCCTGTGTATCGGTTGGGGACATCTCTGTGCTTCTGATCCGCCTTTGCTTGGGATGGTTTCCTGCTGGCTCCACTTTGGATGGGACTCTCGCTACTATCTTGGATCCACTTTGGACTGGATTCTCACGGTTACATTAGATCCACTATGGATAGGACTTTCACATTATCATGTAAGTCCGCTCGACATCCATTGCTTTCGGTCCTCTCCAAGGTTTCTCATAGTCATCATGCTCGACGTCCAACTGGGGTGAGTTTTTCCTTGCCCTTAAGTGGGTCCTACCGAGGATGTCGTTGTGGTTCGTGCAGCCCTTTGAGGCACTTGTGATTTAGGGCTATATAAATAAACATTGATCGATTTTCCGTATAGGGACTATGATTTTGGTCCAAACTAGTTCACCGGTCCTCATATGGAAGGTACTTTTCCTTGTTGATGTCTCAAGAAGGGTGGAAATACAAGAACACATACACGCACGCACACACACACACACACACACACACACACACACACACACACACACACACACACACACACACACACACACACATCAAAACAAAACTCGCCAGTTTTCCAGACTACTGCCACTCATTTCCATTTGTGACCCTTTTTATATGAAAAAAGCAGGACATTTGGAGGCGTAATATTCCTCCTTATCCAAAACACACTTCTGGTGCAGGTCATTAACACCCATGCCTATCTCACTCATGGCCCGCCGCAATTCCGCCTCAGTTTTATATAGAACTTTTACCCTCTGAGGCGGAAAATTAGCGGACCAAAACAGGCCCCCGATTTTCCACTCTCCGTATAAAAACGACGACCGAGCTGCCAAAAGGACAGGCAAATTGCCGACTTGGTGCCCTGTATAAAAACGGCTCCTGACAACTCAACTTGCTGCTGAAAACGATACAGGTTGTGTGTGTCAGAAGAAGCCAGGGTAGACTGATCTCTGCTTCTAAATGAATTGTATCGCATTCCTAAAATTAAAATAGACCCATATACCTACATGTAAATAATTGGGTAATGCGAAAAATAAAAAAAACAAAAAGTCCTTACAGCTATCTACGTCAGTGGTCCCCAACCACCGGGTTGGGGACCACTGACTGATTGGTACCGGGCCGCAGAATAATTTTTTATAAATTTTTATTAAATCAACATAAAAAACACAATATACACTTACAATTAGTGCACCAACCAGAAAAACCTCCCTTTTTCATGACAAAAACGTCCCTTTTTTATGACAAAGAAAAAGAAAAAAAAGAAAAAGGATCCCTCCCCCGGGCCGCGGGACAAATTATTAAGCGTTGAGCGGTCCGTGGATCCAAAAAGGTTGGGGACCACTGATCTATGTGACTTACGTGACTGCGGTTGATTGATGGACAAATGTACAGTGTTGGAAGAAGGTAATGGAAAAGTTAATGATATCGAGTCTACTGTTGTATTATCATCAATGGAACTGTACAGATGTTATTGGGATGATGCAAAACAAAACTTGAAATAATTTACTGCAGGAATCTTACTTTAGGCTCCTTAGACAATTTTTTTGTTTGTTTTTATTAGATAACTGATATTATCGGCCGATAAATGCTTTAAAATGTGATATCGGAAATTATCGGTATCGGTTTCAGAAAGTAAAATGAATGACTTTTTAAAAAACTGTACGGAGCGGTACATATCCGGTAAAACATGGACGTAGGGAGCAGTACAGAGCAGTTAAGTTTCCCACACACAACACAGGAGTTGACGACTGCAGCATGAGAGGTTTACTGGCGACGCTTGATGACCTCATCAAACCGCCGCGAGCGCAGCACAACAACAACAAGAGTGTGTTGTTGCCGGTGCTATAGCCGTGGCTAACAAGCCAGCTCACTCGGTGACTGGACTAATAACACCATGTCTATGGTTTGGGATTATTTGAAATTGTGTCTGACGGATAAAAAACTGGCAATTTGCATTGACTGCAAAAATTTGGTTATGCGAGGAGGAACCATGACGTCTTCCTTTATACGAGCAATTTGATCTCCCACCTCTTCAAGAATCATAAGTAGATACACGATGAATACAAGCGGAAGATGGATGAAAAGCAAACAGCGACAAAAAGTAGTACCACACAGTTGTCGCTTAAAGACTCCGCGGAGAAAAAATAAAAATACAACAAAAACAACGTCAAGGTGAAAGCCCGCGCAATATGGCAAAAGCTACGGTGGAGTTTGGTGTGGGTAGTTTGCTCTGCATGGCGCACTCTTTGCAGCTTGCAGTGAGCGGAGGTACCCTGTCTCAACGCAGCATTTCAGAAGCTCTTAGTGACTGGTAGGCCACTTCAAGCACTCACCACTTGCTCGCAGCACATTTTTGTTACTCATACAAATACGTTAAAGCAGAGCAGATTGAGCCCCGTTTATAATTCCCTGTAATACAGTATGCCAGGCTGTCTTGCACTAAAGGAGCACTATGTTATTGTGTACTTTATTACTCTAGTATACTCTGGACTGAAGCTGTTTGCCTTTACTGTTTTTCTAGCAGTTGTTTTAAGGCATGTTAAAAAAAATAATGCACTTGGTGACTTCAATAATAAATATGGCAGTGCCATGTTGGCAATTTTTTCCATAACTTGAGTTGATGTTGTTCTCTTATTTTGGTAAACCTTGTTGCATTGTTTAAAGCCTTCACCGGGGCATCACAACAAAGTTAGGCCTAATAATGTGTTAATTCCACGACTGTATATATCGGTATCGGTTGATATCGGAATCGTTAATTAAGAGTTGGACAATATCGGCAAAAAAAGCCATTATCGGACATGTCTAGTTTTTATCTTTCTTCTGGAATTTTTCGAGCGTTTATTAGATACTGTGATGAGGGGTTTTCTCCCAGTATTGTGGGCTTTTTAATGATCAGTAGATATTCTGCATATTAATGAAGACGGACGCAAGATCAATTGCGTGACTTATTCTGCTTAAGAGTCGCAATCCACTTTGCACATGTTAAGTAATTCAGCTTTGCGTGTGCTATCAAGTTTGCATGTGTTTTATTAAACGCTAACCTTTAATAACTAAGGCCCAATGTGTTATAACGCTTTGTTATGTATTCGTCACCTTGTCAACACAATTACACTTTCACACTTAGTTCTGTTGTCCTGCCTTTTTTAAAAGATGGGAGAAAAATATATATTTTTAGAATGTGAAGTGTGAAGTGAATTATATTTATATAGCGCTTTTTCTCTAGTGACTCAAAGCGCTTTACATAGTGAAACCCAATATCTAAGTTACATTTAAACCAGTGTGGGTGGCACTGGGAGCAGGTGGGTAAAGTGTCTTGCCCAAGGACACAACGGCAGTGACTAGGATGGCGGAAGCGCGAATTGAACCTGCAACCCTCAAGTTGCTGGCACGGCCACTCTACCAACCGAGCTAAACCGCCCCATAATAGCATTGTGACGATCAACCCCATAGTGCAGGGGTCGGGAACCTTTTTGACTGAAAGAGCCAAGAAGCCAAATATTTTAAATGTATTTACTTAAGAGCCATATAGTATTTTTTAAACACTGAACACAACTCAACGCGTGCATTTTTAAGTAAGACCAACATTTCTAGAGTATATTAGGTCTCTTATTCTTTGTAATAAAATTGTTATTCTGAAGCTAAATGTAGAGGGGCGTGGCCTGCGGGCCTGCAGCGAAGCGGGGTGTTGCCAGGTATGACCTTGAAATCAGCGACAGGTGTGTAGATGGCCCACCTGGGCCTTGTTATCTAATCATCTGTCGCTCTGTTATAAGCAGCAGCCAGGAGGAGGGACGGGGTTGGGGCTGGAGCCAAAACGCGAGCGAGAACGAAAGAGAAAAAGACAATTGCTGGAAAGCAACTGAGGGACTAATTGAAAAATAAAACAATGTTGTTACCCTGAAACAGGCTCTCATGTCGGTGCTTGGTGGTCTGAAGAACCCCCAGGAGGGCAAGCTCCACACTAACCAATAATAAATAAATAACTTCTTACCTTTAACGCAACTTCTTGAACAGGTGCGGTAGAAAACGGATGGATGGATTAAAAATGCATGAGAATGTTTTATATTTTGAATGTTATTTTTAACACTGTGATTACAAGTGGAATTATTCATTACTTATCGTGTTAATCAATGTCAGCTCAGATTTATCCGAGAGCCAGATGCAGTCATCAAAAGAGCCACATCTGGCTCACGAGCCATAGGTTCCCTACCCCTGCCATAGTGTGACAACCATTCCATGTCATATATTTATCCTCATTGAAGCCCCTACATTATATTGTATGCATGTTCAAAATGAACTGAAACTGAACTGAACTTAAAAACTTTCAGTTTTGGTTGATTTTGGCGTCGCCAGTGGACCGTACAGTAGTGTCTTGCCAGAAGGAAGACCGCATTTCCCTTGAGGACTATTGCATAGAGCATAATACTGACATGATGTCCACTGTAATATTGGCACAAATATTACGTCTCTAATGGTTTTGCTCATGTTAAATAACAGACACTATCAAGTAATGATCTTAAATCGTGCTACAAACAAGAATGTGTCGGGGTGGATGCAGGTCCAAAGAAAACGAGACCAGTGGGAGAGTTTTTTCGAAGGAAGTAGTGTCGAACCATGATTTTACCAACGTGGACCCC
The DNA here is from genome assembly GCF_033978795.1 of Nerophis ophidion. Classification (NCBI taxonomy): domain Eukaryota; kingdom Metazoa; phylum Chordata; class Actinopteri; order Syngnathiformes; family Syngnathidae; genus Nerophis; species Nerophis ophidion. The sequence continues at coordinate 31,417,502 of NC_084626.1, forward strand.
GACTTAAACAAGTTGAAAAACTTATTCGGGTGTTACCATTTAGTGGTCAATTGAACGTAATAGGTACTGTACTGTGCAATCTACTAATAAAAGTTTCAATCAATCAATCAATCAAATAACTGCCAAATATTTATTGTTAGCACACAAATAATTTCAGATAGTCAACATTAGCATTTTCATTTTGATTTGAGCATCAAAGTTTAGCAGGAACAGAGTCGAGGCAGCGTCGGCCAAAAATAATGTTGATCTTTGACTGTCCTTTTATCCGGGTGATATCCCTTTTTCTTTTGTCGTATCCTCAGAAAAAAACTTTTTGTTTCTTTGGATTGTTTTGCAGCTTCCGCCGTGATAGCAGTAATTGCACGTAAGCGTGGTTTTTCTTCTTCTTTCAGTTTTCTGGCGGCACGCAGGTGTTTTCATCGACTCCCTTCTTTTTAACGAGTGGGGGAAGGGGGAGTGATGTATGCTGTAAAGCAAGTCAGCACATTTGTAGTTTTTTGTGTGGCAGGGTGTTTTCCACCCTTCTCAAAGTGCTAAGTGCTAGTGAAAGCGACACAGACGGAGGTGTCATTCAACTATTTGTAAGTACAAGTAGCATCCCAAAAGTTATGGCGCAGTGGGAGAGTGGCCGTGCGCAACCCGAGGGGCCCTGGTTCAAATCCCACCTAGTACCAACCTCGTCACGTCCGTTGTGTCCTGAGCAAGACACTTCACCCTTGCTCCTGATGGGTGCTGGTTGGCGCCTTGCATGGCAGCTCCCTCTATCAGTGTGTGAATGTGTGTGTGAATGGGTAAATGTGGAAGTAGTGTCAAAGCGCTTTGAGTACCTTGAAGGTAGAAAAGCGCTATACAAGTACAACCCATTTATCATTTATTTCATATGCGGTACAGGCCAAAAGTTTGGATACACCTTCTCATTCAATGTATTTTCATTTCATTTCATTGTAGATTATCACTGAAGGCACAAAACTATGAATGAACATATGTGGAGTTATGTACTTTACACAAAAAGGTGAAATAACTGAAAACATGTTTTATATACTAGTTTCTTCAAAATACCCACTCTTTGCTCTGATTACTGCTTTGCACACTTCTGGCATTCTCTCGATGAGCTTCGAGAGGTGGAACCTGAAATGGTTTTCACTTCACATGTGTCATAGTTTTGATGCCTTCAGTGACAGTATACAAGGTAAAAAATAGTCTTGAAAATAAAGGAAACACACTGAGATGAGAAGGTGTTTCCAAGCTTTTGGCCTGTACTATATATATATATATATATATATATATATATATATATATATATATATATATATATATATATATGGCATAGTGCAGGGGTGTCAAACTCAAATACAGAGTGGGCCAAAATTTAAAACTGAACGAAGCCGCGGGCCGAGGTTGAACAAATTAATCCTTTAATAGGGACCCAAACAAGTTTTGCATTGAATATTGACCAAGCAAGGCTTATATAACTTTATAGTGACATACAAAATGGAGTTTCAAATAATAATAATTAAAAAATATCAATGGCATATCAAATAAAATAAAAATACAAATTGAATGCCTCTTTTCGGCGGCGGGTTTGAGTTGGGGGGGTTTGGTGGTAGCGGGGGTGTATATTGTAGCATCCCGGAAGAGTTAGTGATGCAAGGGGTTCTAGGTATTTGTTCGGTTGTGTTTATATTGTGTTACGGTGCGGATGTTCTCCCGAAATGTGTTTGTCATTCTTGTTTGCTGTGGGTTCACAGTGTGGCGTATATTTGTAACAGTGTTAACGTTGTTTATACGGCCACCCTCAGTGTGACCTGTATGGTTGTTGACCAATTATGCCTTGCATATAGGTGTGTGTGTATGAGCCGCATATATTATGTGAGTGGCCCGGCAAGCTCTTTGCATGGAGGAAAAGCGGACGTGGCGACATGTATAGAACGCCAAAGGCAGTGCTTTTACGGCCCGCCCCCAATATTACTGTCCGGGTGGAAATCGGGAGAAATTCGGGAGGGGCACTGAACTACGGGAGTCTCCCGGGAAAATCGGGGGGGTTGACGAGTATGAGTATTAGTGGTGAATGCGGTGTTGCAGCGGCGGGCCAGCTCTAATGTTGATTTGATATTGCCTCAAGGGCCAAATTTGGCCCGCGGGCCAGAGTTTGACACCCATGGCGTAGTGGGTAGAGCGGCCGTGCCAGAAACCTGAGGGTTGCAGGTTCGCTTCCCACCTATTGACATCCAAATCGCTGCCGTTGTGTCCTTGGGCAGGACACTTCACCCTTTGCCCCCGGTGCCGCTCACACTGGTGAATGAATGATGAATGAATGATTGGTGGTGGTGGTCGGAGGGGCCGTAAGCGCAAACTGGCATCCACGCTTCCGTCAGTCCACCCCAGAGCTTTTGTGGCTACAGATGTAGCTTACCACCACCAGGTGTGAATGAATGATGGGTTCCCACTTCCCTTTGAGCGCTTTGAGTATCTAACAATAGAAAAGCGCGATATAAATCAAATCCATTATATATATATATATATATATATATATATATATATATATATATATATATATATATAAAGAGAAAGTAAGCAGATATTAACAGTAAATTAACAAGTAGATTAATAATAAATGTTCTACCAATTGTCCTTAAAAATTTGGACAAAATAATAGAATGGAAAATGACAATTTGTTACTGCATATATTAAGAGCATTTGTTTGCTTACTTACTAATAAAAAACAAATTGGCTTGTTTGTTCACTATTCTATTTAAGGACAAACTTGCAATAAGAAACATATGTTTAATGTACTGCAAGATTTTTTGTTCAAATATAGCCAATAATGCACTGTTTTTTAGTCCCCTTGATTTAGAAAAGTACTGAGAAGTATCAAAATAATTTTGGTATCAGTATCAGTACCCTGCGATGAGGTAACGACTTGTCCAGGGTGTACCCCGCCTTCCGCCCGATTGTAGCTGAGATAGGCGCCAGCGCCCCCCGCGACCCCGAAAGGGAATAAGCGGTAGAAAATGGATGGGGAGTATCAGTACCAAAATATTGTTATCGGGACAACTCTACACCCATGTATGACAAACTAAATGTAATTTGCTGGATTGCCTTGCTGACTCACAGAAAGGAGCTACGTCTGACAAAGTTAAAGCTCGGACTGGCCACTCCCCCATGGTGCTGGTCTGTCAAAAACAGCAGGCTCTTCTCTCATTCGGCTCAAGCCTTGAACTAACAAGCAAAGTTTGGCCTGCAGGAGCTCAGCAGCGCTGGAACTTCCTGTCAAGTTGAAATAAAATGAGCGATGCACGGACTAAATTTCCCCCGGGGCCGATTGCTTTGCAACCTTCTCTAACCCTAAATCATACATCACATTGCAAGCAGCGTGAATCCACGCAAGTTTAATTAGGGAGCAAAATTCAACTTGAAGAACCCTCAACCTAACACGCTCTCCTCTCAACAGGCAGTGTCACATAAGAGCTGAAGAGTGTGCGCCCTCTTCTTTCCCGGGGACCAATAATCTGGCACTGTTATAGATCCCAGTTCACTGGTTCTGTGAAAATAAGGGGGAGGGGGGTTATGCAGAGTCAACAAACAGGCGTACGCCACGGCACACGTGGTAACAAGCGCCTCATCTCAGGCCATGTCTGCACTAAGTCTTTTAACCCCTTACAGCAGACTTGGGCAAATTAAGCTTTTCAATCCGGCCCGCCGGACATTCCCAAATATATTTTTTTAGATCTTGAAGATGGAAAGTGTAGCTGCCATTATGATGTGCACTCATGTTTTCTAACGACCGTAAGTCTTGAACTATACAACGTGTTTCAATGGTTGGAATCTGCACTTTTGGATGATATACTAGTTACTTTGGTAATCTAATTAGTTATTATGGTCATCTAATTAGTTACTATGGTAATGTAAGTCACAGCAGCTCAGACGAAGCACCAAGCCGTGGGGGCAGAAAGCGTTTCCACGGACGCGGAGGGAGATTTTCACAACAAAGTTCTAAAGCTTAGTGATGTATCAGATATATCAGATTGTAAGTGGGTTTATTTCGTACATTCATATTTCAGTGCTTGTTGCATTTTTGTTACGTTTCACTTGATTTTAAAATGTGTCGATCGAAAGGGGGTGTGACGTTCATATGTTATCAATATTCAGTGTTTTATCCTTCACAGACAAATTTTAAATTCCATTATTTTTTTTAAGGCGGTCTGTCATAACATTTTTTAGCATTCAATCAGACATTATTGTGAGGTTTTATATTAATGTTCATAAAAATAGATACAGTGAAGATAAGTATTTGAACACCCTGCTATTTTGCAAGTTCTCCCACTTAGAAATCATGGAGGGGTCTGAAATTTTCATGGTAGGTGCACGCTTAATGTATGAGAAATAACCTAAAAAGAAAAATCCAGAAATCACAACCTATGATTTTTTAACAATTTATTCGTGTGTTACAGCTTAAAATAAGTATTTGAACATCTGTCTATCAGCTAAAATTCTCACCCTCAAAGACCTGTTAGTCCGCCTTTAAAAGTCCTCCTCCACTCCACTGTATTATCCTGAATCAGATGCACCTGTGTGAGGCCGTTAGCTGCATAAAGACACCTATCCACCCCATACAATCAGTAAGACCCAAACATTCAGCATGGCTAAGAGCAAAGAGCTGTCCAAAGACACCAGAGACAAAATTGTACAACTCCACAAGGATGGAAAGGGCTGTGGAGAAATTGCCAAGTAGCTTGGTAAAAAAAGGTCCACTGTTGGAGCAATCATAAAAAAATGGAAGAAGCTAAACATGACGGTCAATCTCAATCAGAGTGGAGCCCCATGCAAGATATCACCTTCTGGGGTCTCAATGATGCTAAGAAAGGTGAGGAATCAGCCCAGGACTACACGGCAGGACTTGGTCAATGACCTGAAAAGAGCTGGGACCACTGTTTCCATGGTGACTGTTGGTAATACACTAAGACGTCATGCTTTAAAATCATGCATGGCATGGAAGGTTCCCCTGCTTAAACCAGCACATGTTAAGGCCCGTCTTAAGTTTGCCAATGACCATTTGGATGATCCAGAGGAGTCATGAGAGAAAGTTTTGTGGACAGATGAGACCAAAATTGACATTTTTGGTCATAATTCCACTATGTGTGTTTGGAGGAAGAAGAATGATGCGTACCATCCCAAGAACACCATCCCTACTGTGAAGCATGGGGGTGGTAGCATCATGCTTTGGGGGTGTTTTTCTGCTCATTGGACAGGACGACTGTACTGTATTAAGGAGAGGATGACTGCAGCCATGTATTGTGAGATTTTGGCCAAAAACCTCCTTCCCTCAGTCAGATCATTGAAGATGAGTCGTGGCTGGATCTTCCAACATGACAATGACCCAAAGCATTTTGCCAGGAAAACCAAGAAATGGCTTCGTAAGAACCATATCAAGGTTCCGGAGTGGCCTAGCCAGTCTCCAGACCTAAATCCAATTGAATATCTTTGGAGGGAGCTGAAAGTCTGTGTTATTCAGCGACAGGCCAGAAAGCTGACTGATCTAGAGAAGATCGGCGTGGAAAAGTGGGACAAAATCCCTCCTGCAGTCTGTGCAAACCTTGTGAAGAACTACAGGAAACCTTTGACCTCTGTAATTGCAAACAAAGGCTACTCTACCAAATATAATGTCAGTGTTCAAATACTTATTTTCAGATTTATCACACAAATAAATCATAGATTGCTATTTCTGGATTTTTCTTTTTAGGTTATCTCTCATAGAGAGAACATGCACCTACCGTGAACATTTCAGACACCTCCATGATTTCTAAGTGGGAGAACTTGCAAAATAGCAGGGTGTTCAAATACTTGTTTTCTTCACTGTATACCGGCCCCTAGACACATTTTTTTTTCGCTAAATACGGTCCCCGAGTCAAAATAATTGCCCAGGCCTGCCTTAAACTAATAATTATTTAGCCTAAGCCCCGTTTCAGCCACACTTCATACCGACAGCCATCAAACTGTATAATGCATATGTTCCTTCTTGACTGCACTTAAATGTAGAATATATGTAGAATATATTTATATTATTCATATATTATATATATATATATATATATATATATTATATATATATATATATATATATTATATATATATATATATATATATATATATATATATATATATATATATATATATATATATATATATATATATATATATATATATATATAATATACGTTATATATTATTTATTATTATTATTGTCTATTGGGAGCGAACTGTGGTGCTGAATTTCCCCCAGGGATCAATAAAGTACTTTCTATTTTATTCTTTTCTATTCCAACCCATTGTTTAAACTCCCCCTCCTCAGACACATTTTTACACAGGTAAGTGCGTGTGTATTTCTTGAATCTCCGGCATTTAGCTCTGTATGGACTCATTGACCATTAACAAAGTGAGTTCGTAGAGGACGTGACCACAGAAAGAACACGCCACAGCCAGATTCATAATAAAGCGGTTTAGTAACTCCGAGGTAACCACTGGAAATATGAAGGCGAATCATCCAGACCTGCCCGTGTTTCTCCCACCTCTACAAGTACAGACGCTTGTGAAAATCACACATGAATACCTTAATACTTTTTTAATTTTATGTTTTATTTTATTATATTTATTATTATTATTTTTTTGGATTATAATGTGCAATAATGTTATATGCATGTGTGTACTGTTTATATATTCATATGTATGCATATATGCATGTGTGTGGATATATATATATATATATATATACATATATATATATATATATATAGATACATCTCTTAGTTCTATCTTTTTTTACTATTTATATTACCATATTGTATATGCACCTTAGGGGATCTGCTCTAATTTCGTTTTTCTTTGAACCTGTTCACTGCAATAATGACAATAAAACTCTATTCTATTCTATTCTTAAAGGGGAACATTATCACCAAACCTATGCAAGCGTCAATATATACCTTGATATTGCAGAAAAAAGACCATGTATTTTTTTAACCGATTTCCAAACTCTAAATGGGTGAATATTGGCAAATTAAACGCCTTTCTGTTTATCGGTCTTTTAGCGATGACGTCAGAACGTGACGTCACCGAGGTAACACACCCGCCATATTCATTTTCACATTACAAACACCGGGTCTCAGCTCTGTTATTTTCCGTTTTCCCGACTATTTTTTGGAACCTTGGAGACATCATGCCTCGTCGGTGTGTTGTCGGAGGGTGTAACAACACTAACAGGGAGGGATTCAAGTTGCACCACTGGCAAGAAATCTGCCGCCAGACCCCCATTGAATGAACCAAAATGTCTTCACATTAGACCGGCGATGCTAAGACAGACATGGCACAGAGATGTATGGATAACCTGCAGATGCATTTGCAACGATTAAGTCAACGAAATCACAAAGGTGAGTTTTGTTGATGTTGTTGACTTATGTGCTAATCAGACATATTTGGTCACGGCATGACTGCCAGCTAATTGATGCTAACATGCTACGCTAATCGATGCTAACAAGCTATTTACGCTAGCTGTATGTACATTTGAAACTAGATACCCACATTTAATGCGAAACAAACACTTACCAATCGACGGATTTAAGTTGCTCCAGTGTCACAAGATGCGAAAGTCCTGATCGTTTGGTCCGCACATTTTACCGGCGCTGCTAATAAGGCAGCCATGCTATGGGCCACTTCATTAGGTACACCCACGCTATGGCCGAAAAGCGTCAATAGCTATTCGCTCAATAGCTTCAATTTCTTCTTCAATTTCGTTTTCGCCATCTGCCTCCATACTCCGACCAACTGTTTCAATACATGCGTAATCTGTTGTATCGCTTAACCTGCTGAAATCCGAGTATGAATCCGAACTAATGTCGCTATATCTTGCTGTGGTAACCGCCATGTTGTTTGTATTGGTAGCCCTGTATGACGTCACAGGGAAGTGGATAGTGGTTTCGAAGATAGCGAAAATAAGGCACTTTAAAGCTTTATTTAGGGATATTGCGGGACCGGTAAAATTTTGAAAAAAACTTCGAAAAATACAACAAGCCACTGGGAACTGATTTTTATTGTTTTTAATCCTTTTGAAATTGTGATAATGTTCCCCTTTAAGAGAACGCGATTGCTGCTATTTGGGATACACTTCTCAGACGGCAAGAGAACTTTCCGTTCCAAGAGAACAGCAAAAAACTACGTCCATTTGTCAAAGGAGAGACAACGAGAATGCGAGCTCCCGTGGACGTGATAAAAAAAAAAATAGCGTATGCCTTGTATTGCCTGGCCGTTGAGATAAACGGCGAATGCATTTGGAGTGGGAAAGTATGTCCGTCGATGTATGTCGCGGAACCCACGTCAAGGTCCAGAGTATATAAAGTCACCAAAAAGGAATGGACAATGAAGGTGAAGGCAAAACAGTGAGGAGTGTCCACCACAGATATCTAGATCCCTAGATTGTTTAATGTAAAATGTTCTTTATCACATTGTTTACGTGTATAATAAAGATTTGATTAATTTATGATGGCTCAGGTGTGATTCACTACAATAGGGCCCCACAGCACACTGGATTCCAGTTAATTGAAATACCACAACACTGGATATTGTTCAGATAAGTTACATTTAAGAACTTGCACACAAAGCAACACTGGAGGTGACTATGACGAGCACATTTTCTGCGCATGCGTACTAGGTCACATTGTACCGGTGCACGGAGGCGGGCGGGGTCTTAAACGGTGGCATTGTTGTGTGTGTGGACACGGATAAGGTTTGGTGGGTTTCACCCTGGATAACCTTATCCGACTTAGTGAAAACGGGGCTTAAAAGAAAATGGAAAACACCCTTGAAAGTACAAGACAATTCAATCAAGAAGACAATCATCTGAAGCTTTGTTTGTTCATACTGCATTGCGCTTTACGTGTGCACCGGCGTCGACAATGTGCGTGTGTTGACGGAGACTCTAAAGAGATCAACTCTCCTTTATTCCATCTCTCCTCCGAGACAGGTGCATGCTTTTGAATTAGTTCTATCAGCGCCACGGCCATCTATCACGCTGACAGGCACGCGGGCACCACAGGGCTGACGCTCGAGCGCACCTTGAGTGGAGGTGTCGCACTCTTTGGCGGTATAAACTGAAACCTGTAATGTGTGTATATTAACCAATGACCTAACGTCAACAGAGCTCTGGTGTGGTCTGAATGTTTAATTCACAGCTCCCTAAAAGCTGTTTATGACAGCTTTTGGAGGCGCACGCTTGATTCTTCGCCGGCTTGTGGGTGTGAGTCATGAGGGAAACCTGTAGGCTGCACGCAGGCTGACTGTACACTTGTCATTGGGGCGGTAGCGGAGCGCTCAAGTTGAGCTCGCGGCATTGTGTCAGGGTGCCTCGTTTAAACGGGGCAGCTGTGCACAAAGCCGAAAAGGCCGACATGTACGCACCAAGAGAAGACGGAGGAGGGAGAGAAACCTTTGACCTGCTTATCACACAAACAAACAACGCATCAATCATAACATTGTGTAAAATGGAACAGACAGTTTTTGACACGTAATATGCTCACTAGCAATATATATATATATATATATATATATATATATGTATATATATATATATATATATATATATATGTATATATATACACATAAATACCGTATTTTTCGGGGTATAAGTCGCTCCGGAGTATAAGTCGCACCTGCCGAAAATGCATAATAAAGAAGGAAAAAAAACATATATAAGTCGCAACGGAGTATAAGTCGCATTTTTGGGGGAAATTTTTTTGATAAAACCCAACACCAAGAATAGACATTTGAAAGGCAATTTAAAAACAAATAAAGAATAGTCAATCAATTAATATTTATTTCTATAGCCCTAAATCAAAAGTGTCCCAAAGGGCTGCACAAACCAAAAAGACATTCTCGGTAGAGCCCACATAGTGAACAACAGGCTGAATATACATACATACATATATATATATATATATATATATATATATACATACATACATATATATATATATATATATATATATATATATATATATATATATATATATATATATATATATATATATATATATATATACACACACAGCGTGGAGCAGTGGTGGAGTGCCCGTGCGCCACCCGAGGGTCCCTGGTTCAATTCCCACCTAGTACCAACCTCGTCATATTTGTTGTGTCCTGAGCAAGACATTCCACCGTTGCTCCTGATGGGTGCTGGTTAGCGCCTTGCATGGCAGCTCCCTCCATCAGTGTGTGAATGTGTGTGTGAATGCGTAAATGTGGAAGTAGTGTCAAAGCACTTTGAGTACCTTGAAGGTAGAAAAGCTATACAAGTGTAACCCATTTATCATTTATATATATATATATATATATATATATATATATATATATATATATATATATATATATACATATATATATACATATATATATATATATATATATATATATATATATATATATATATATATATATATATATATATATATAGTCGAGGTTACTGTGGTGTATCTGTTATACAGTGTCCAATACTGGAGTAGAGTGGAATATATGTTAGGTTGGGAAAAAACACAAAACTATTCCAACCCTACAAGCCTTTTTCGCAGGCTTGTAGAGATGAAATAGCCTCTGTGTTTTTTTCCCTGATGTGGGATCTGAGCCGAGGATGTTGTTGTGGTTTTTGCAGCCCTTTGAGACACTTGGCAAGTCAGTGTCTTTTCAGGGCTATATAAATACATTTTGATTGATCTAAATGGTCCCTAGTGTGTGAATGTGAGTGTGAATGTTGTCTGTCTATCTGTGTTGGCCCTGCGATGAGGGGGCGACTTGTCCAGGGTGTACGCTGCCTTCCGCATGAGATAGGCACCAGCGCCCCCCGCGATCCCAAAGGGAATAAGCGGTAGGAAATGGATGGATGGATGATCGAAGTTCAGTGATCAGGTTGTGTTATGTGTGACCATGTGTGTGAACTTTCTGTGTTGGTTGCGCCATGAGTAGGAAGGGTTGTATGGATTGGGTCATATAGATACATGCTGTGCTTTTTTTTCAAGTGAATTTCATTGTCATTGACTGGAATTACAAAATTAACCCACACAATGGCGGCACATTTGTAACAGGCAGACCGACAGATATCTAAGGTTCAGCCGTGTGATGTCTCGCAAGCCAGACTGAAGACGCCGGCGGGCAGCACTTGGCCCACAGGTCGTAGTTTGTATACCTCTGCTCAAATGACAAACAAATGACATGCTGAAGTGTGTTTTGTCCAAGCTTTTTGCATTTCATTGCAGGCTTGGGCATCAGTTGGAACCCCCTGTGAGGATGGAGGGATGGAACACAAAGCCCTGTGAATGTGATCTGACTTTTGTTTTGGCTTGCCGGAACATCAATGGGGAAATGAAGGAAGAGAAAACGCTGACAAAAATGTGGGGCAACATTTTCGATGCAGATAATTGGGAGCTAACTCGACCTGCTTGAGGAGAAAGTGAGCTTAGCAGACAAGACGATAGTTTTTACTCTGTTTTTGTTTAAACTTACGTGGAAGGAGGCTCGCTCCTCTCTGTCCAGGGGTTGGGTGACAAACATGTTGCCGCTGATGGGGTCGATGTTATAGATGCCGCTGGGGGGCTGATCAGCGCCTGCCCCGGTGATGCTGTAGCGAATGCCAACATCCTTGTCCTGGTCCGAGCGAATCTGAGGACGAGTGAGAAAGAGAAGACATCTTTATTGACATATATCGTCATAAAAGGTCAACATAAGCTAACATGTCTTGCAATACTGAAGAAGCTTAGGGTAGAAAAGGGGTCTCAGCCATTCACTTATTCATCCATCTTCTACCCTGGACTATCACTATGGCTTGTTTGGAGAGGAGGCTACGCCGGATAGTCGAACCTCGGATTAAGGAAGAACAGTGTGATTTTAGTCCTGGTCTTGGAACTGTGGACCAGCTCTATACTCTCGACAGGGTCCATTAGGGTGCATAGGAGTTTGCCCAACCAGTCTACATGTGCTTTGTGGACTTGGAGAAGGCATTTGACCGTGTACTTCGGGAAGTCCTGTGGGGAGTGCTCCGAGAGTATGGGGTAACGGACTGTCTGATTGTGGCGGTCCGCTCCCTGTGTGATCAGTGTCAGAGCTTGGTCCGCATCGCCGGTAGTAATCAGACCTGTTTCTAGTGAGGGTTGGACTCCGCCAAGGCTGCCCTTTGTAACCGATTCTGTTCATAACTTTTATGGACAGAATTTCTAGACGCAGTCAAGGCGTTGAGGTTATCTGGTTAGGTATCTGCTTTTTGCAGATGATGTGGTCCTGATTGCTTCATCTGGCCAAGATCTTCAGCTCTCACTGGACCGATTCGCAGCCGAGTGTGAAGCGACTGGGATGAGAATCAGCACCACCAAGTCTGAGTCCATGGTTCTTGCCCGGAAAAAGGTGGAGTGCCATCTCCAGGTTAGGGAGAAGATCTTGCCCCAAGTGGAGGAGTTCAAGTACCTCGTAGTCTTGTTCACGAGTGAGGGAAAAATGTATCATGAAGTCGACTGACGGATCGGTGCAGCGTCTTCAGTAATGTGGACACTGTACCGATCCGTTGTGGTGAAGAAGGAACTCAGCCGTAAAGCAAAGCTCTCAACTTACCGGTCGATCTACGTTCCCATCCTCACCTATGGTCATAAGCTTTGGGTCATGACCGAAAGGAAACGATCACGGGTACAAACGGCCGAAATGAGTTTCCTCCACCATGTGGCGGGGCTCTCCCTTAGAGATAGGGTGAGAAGCTCTGTCATTCGGTAGGAGCTCAAAGTAAAGCTGCTGCTCCTCTACATTGAGAGGAGTCAGATGTGGTGATTCGAGCATCTGGTCAGGATGCCACCCGAGCACCTCCCTAGGGAGGGGTTTCGGGCACGCCCGACCGGTAGGAGGCCAAGGGGAAGACCCAGGACACGTTGGGAAGACTATGTCTCCCGTCTGGCCTGGGAACGCCTCGGGATTCCCCGGGAGGAGCTGGAAAAAGTGGCTGGGGAGAGGGAAGTCTTGGCTTACCTGCTTAGGCTGCTGCCCCCGCGATCCGACCTCGGATAAGCGGAAGAAGATCGATGGATGGATATATATATATATATATATATATATATATATATATATATATATATATATATATATATACACAGTGGGGCAAACAAGTATTTAGTCAGCCACCGATTGTGCAAGTTCTCCCACTTAAAATGATGATAGAGGTCTGTAATTTTCATCATAGGTACACTTCAACTGTGAGAGACACTACGAGTTGAGTTTATACCAAAATGGATACATGGATGATACAGCTGAGGATTGGGAGAATGTCATGTGGTCAGATGAAACCAAAATAGAACTTTTTGGTATAAACTCAACTCGTCGTGTTTGGAGGAAGAAGAATACTGAGTTGCATCCCAAGAACACCACACCTACTGTGAAGCATGGGGGTGGAAACATCATGCTTGGGGGCTGTTTTTCTGCTAAGGGGACAGGACGATTGATCCGTGTTAAGGAAAGAATGAATGGGGCCATGTATCGTGAGATTTTGTGCCAAAAACTCCTTCCCTCAGTGAGAGCTTTGAATGGTTGCCCAAATACCTGTTTTCCACCATAATTTACCAATAAATTATTTAAAATTCCTACAATGTAAATTCCTGGTTTTTTTCTTCACATTCTGTGTCTCACAGTTGAAGTGTACCTATGAGGAAAATTACAGACCTCTGTCATCATTTTAAGTGGGAGAACTTGCACAATCGGTGGATGACTAAATACTTTTTTGCCCCACTTTGTATATATATATATATATATAAAGACAAGAACAAAAACAAAATTAAGAGCCGTTTCGTTCGTTTTAACACCTTCTATAATAAGAGGCATGCTGCAAAAGTGTAAATTGATAAACTTCCTATCACCCATTGCTGAAAGGTGAGAAATAGGTGTGCATTGTGCGAAAGCATTTTGTTCTGTCTGAATGTAACTTTCTTTGTGAAATTGAAGTGTAAAGTGACTTACTTATTTGCTGTGAAGGGACACATGGAAGGCCTCCAGCAACGATAATGTGAAACTGATAATGATAAACAGGGATGTCTGACTGAAGTGTAATATCTCAGTGTGTACTTTCGCTCTTCTTTACACGTAATTCAGTGAAGGATTTTTAAAGTCTCTCAGAATGAGCCCCCTTTTTTTTTTTGTTATAACAGTAAAAATGTCAATACTTTCGCTCAGTGCCTTGCCGACAAAGGAAGATGGATTTGTGGCCCTTCTTTCAGCTGCATTGATTTTATTTGATTTCCAAAAAGACATCTGAGTCACCGTCTTTAAGATTGATAGGTCACAATTACTGATGGTGCATTTTCACCTCGTCTCCCTTTTAATGAATGCGTAGGATAATCTGCAACTGACACTCAATAAAGGAGAAATGAGAGACGCTCATAGGGCTTCATGACCACTATTTTTTTTGTTCAATATGATAAAGAGAACCTAACTCATCTTGAAGACACTAGAGCGTTCATTACTGAAATATGTGTCGGCGTTTAATAGTTAAAGTTAAACTTAAAATACCATTGATAGTCACACACACACTCGGTAGGTGTGGTGAAATTTGTCCTCTGGATTTGACCCATCCACTTGTTCACCCCCTGGGATGTGAGGGGAGGAGTGAGCAGCAGCGTTGGCCGCACCCGGGAATCATTTCTGGTAATTTAACTCCAAATTCCAACCTTTGATACTTACTGCCAAGCAGGGAGATAATGGGTCCCATTTTTATAGTCTTTGGTATGATTCAGCCGGGGTTTGAACTCACAACTATCACGGCCAGGGCGTATTCCAATGCGCCCACATGCTGGCAAGGGTGTGGGAGATCAGCAATCAGCACACCTGGTCCTGATGAGAGGGAGCTGTATAAAGGACCAGTGGACCCAAGGATCCATTGGCCCTTAACCCATGCGGGAACTTAGTATACCCTTGGTGTACCGTAAGCCGAAGAATTATGCTCTCTTTCTCTCTGCGTTTTCCCTCCGTGTCTGACAACCTTGTTTGTTCTCCCGTAGTTTACCAGTTGTTTCCCCGGTGGTTTTGGACTGCCTTCCTCGATCCTCGACCCTCGCTCTGGACACGGACACAGACGCCTCTCTCTGCCCCACGGACTTCACGCGGATCACTGACCCCTTTTGCCTAGCCCCCTTTGGATTTGTCTGCTTGTTCAGCCAACATCACGGTAATACACAACAGCTAACGACACACATAGTCTAACACCACTCAGTCTTGGATTTTGTCTTACACTCCATTTCCGTAGTTATTATTATTATTTGTTTGATTATTCTAAATATGGTAATATATATATATATATATATATATATATATATATATATAATAAAATACATAGAGCCAAAACCCCCTAGTGTCTTTTGCCGTCATTTCCTCTCTGTAACCATAACCACAACCTACCGATCTCAGGGCAGAAACTCTAACCACTAAACCACTGAGTAGGTCATAGGTAATAGAAATGTAATATTTATTCATGAATACCAGTTCATGAAATCAGACAAACTAGTCTGTTACCTCTTGCCAAGGAGGCCATGTATCTCATTGTTTTTCAACTTTTTTTTCCATTGAAAAAATCTGGAGGCACACCACCAGCAGAAAACTTAAAAAAACAATGAAACTCAGCAGCATTGGCAGTAAAAAGTAGTTTATTGCAATTGTTGTATATGAATTCAAATCATAACCAAACATGCATCACTATATGTCTTTTCTCAAAGTAGCTGTGCTGTCATGAACTGTCACATCACGCCGTGACTTATTTGGAGTTTTTTTCATTTCTGTTTTCTTGTAGTATTTCAGTTTTTGTATTGCACTCCTATTTTGGTGGCTTTTCCTGTGGCAGTTTCATGTCTTCCTTTAAGCGCTATTCCTCGCACCTGCTTTGTTTTAGCAATCAAGTTTATTTAAGTCGTTGCTATCCTTCTTTGTTGATTGTCATGTCGTGTACGGATGTACTTTGTCGAGGCCATCTCAGCTCCACACGCTGCAAGTTTTTGCTGTCATCCAGCATTCTGTTTTTATTTACTTTGCAGCCAGTTCAGTTCTAGTTTCGTTTTGCATAGCCTTCCCTAAGCTTAAATGCATTTTCCTCGTGGCATTCCCCTTTTGTTTACTTTTGCTTTAAGCAATAGATAAATTTTTACCTGAACTCTGCCTCCCGCTGTTATCTGCATATTGTGATCGTGACAACAAACCATGTTCCCGACATCTACAAAGCAATTAGCTACCTGCTGCCACCTACTGATATGGAAGAGTATTACATGTCCTCCCTTTGAAGCGCTGCCTTCCAACCATCACCCGAGGGGAAAAAGCAGTGGTGAAGGCATGGGGTGGGGGTGGGGGTGTGTGCGTGTATGCCCAATTGTTTTGGGTGTGATGATGTAATGTTTTTAGACTGAGGCCGATCTGCAAAAGTTCGACTCCAGGTGTTGTTGAGGAGGGAGAGAGAACAAAGCGTCTTATCGTTGAGGTGTCCTCGGGGGTGTTTTCAGAACAGCCTGGTCCTGTTTCCACAGCGTCAAGGCCGTTCGAGGGAGCCAATTAGGATGTTTGTTTTCCGCGAGCAGACAAAAAAAAACAATGACTTGTCTTTTAACTTTAACTTTATACACTGAATTTTAACACATTACTCTTTCCAATGAAATTGTCAGCAAAATTTGATGTAAAAAAAAAAAATCAGTTGAAGAAAATTCAAACGGAAAAAATGACCTTAAATAAATTCAGTGTCGAAAAAATAGCTTTCATGATCAAGACACAAATAAGCCTCCATTGTCGTCAGAGAAGTTTTTAGAGTACATGGGTGAGGAGGCAATGTTAGAAGTTTATTGAGGACTTGAACCCTACAGAATGCCATCCATTCTTCCATTTTTCCACCGGCTGCATTCGGGCGGAAGGCGGTGTACACCCTGGACAGGTCGCAGGGCCAACACAGATATACAGACAACATCCACACCCACTTTCACACGCTAGGGCCAATTTAGTGTTGCCAATCAACCTATCCCCAGGTGCATGGAAGCCGGAGTACCCGGAGGGGACCCACGCAGTCACGGGGAGAACATGCAAACTCCACACAGAAAGATCCTGAGCCCGGGATTGAACTCAGGACTACTCAGGACCTTCGTATTGGGAGGCACATAAACTAACCCCTGTTCGACCATACTGCCCTTACAGAATTCTATTGCAGTGGGCTCTGTACCGAGGATGTCGGTGGGGTTTGTGCAGCCCTTTGAGACACTTGTCATTTCGGGCTATATAAATAAACATTGACTGATTGATTGATTGACAGTAATTCAGAAACATAAATATAAGTTTCAGCGGTGGAGAAGGTGAGGACGAGTTGGAGACAGGCATCGTTCCTGAGGTGGAGATAGGCTGTTTAATTGATGTGTTTGACATAAGATTCAAATGAACAGTTTTTGTCCAAGATAAGAACAAGGTTCGGATGTGCGTGGAGTGGGACGGGGTGATATGTTGAAATCTTTGACACAAATCAGTGAGGTCTTTTCGACCAATAATTATAAAAATGAATGAATTGCAGTTATTTATAGATATGATTTGCTGTCTGTCGGTCAGGTATGATTTCAGATGGAAGCCTAACTCATTCATCTCTCAGATGAAAGACGTTTCAGTCTTGGTGAGACAATTTTTCTGCGATAGACTTTTATTTCTTTTAGGAAACTGGCAGTGGGTACTAAAAGAGTCTTTTAAAAGTTGTAGGGGTTGCGACATGAGCGGATAGAAAGGGACAGTGAGTTCCGGAGAGAAGGGGCAAATTTATGTTGACATAAGGTTGGGTCTGAAAGTTCAAAGATATATACCATGGAGGGAGGATCAAGGGAGTCATCCTGGAAGGACCGGTGTTATGCTCCTCAACGTCCATTCGACAATTTCTGATTTATTTAGCAGTGTGATTAATCGAAGCATTGGTATAAATCTTCTAAACTCGAGAACGGACACAATCTCTGAAAAGGTTCATTCACAATGCTCTTACGTTGGTATTCTGAGTTTTATGGTTCGACCTCGACATTGTCCTTTGCCGTCGCATAAACATAATAGCGCCACAAAGTGCTATCTTGAAACAGCAACTTGAAAAACTGTCTATGGTCGAACTGCATGCAAGCAGTGGCCTTGCTAAACAGTGCCCAGAGGCAAATCCAAAGTTCCAGGAGGAGTTGAACTTTCACCTTGCGCTGTAAGTAAGTGAGTAAGTTATATTCATACAGCGCTTTTCTCTAGTAAAATCCAATATCTAATTTACATTTAAACCAGTATGGGTGGCTTGGTCCGCATTGCTGGCAGTAAGTCGGACACGTTTCCAGTGAGGGTTGGACTCCGCTAAGGCTGTCCTTTGTCACCGATTCTGTTCATAACTTTTATGGACAGAATTTCTAGGCGTGAGGGGTTCTGGTTTGGTGGCCGCGGGATTGGGTCTCTGCTTTTTGCAGATGATGTGGTCCTGATGGCCTCATCTGGCCGGGATCTTCAGCTCTCACTGGATCGGTTCGCAGCCGAGTGTGAAGCGACCGGAATGAGAATCAGCACCTCCAAGTCCGAGTCCATGGTTCTCGCCCGGAAAAGGGTGGAGTGCCATCTACGGGTTGGGGAGGAGACCCTGCCCCAAGTGGAGGAGTTCAAAGTACCTAGGAGTCTTGTTCACGAGTGGGGGAAGAGTGGATCGTGAGATCGACAGGCGGATGGGTGCGGCGTCTTCAGTAATGCGAACGTTGTATCGATCCGTTGTGGTGAAGAAGGAGCTGAGCCGGAAGGCAAAGCTCTCAATTTACCGATCGATCTACGTTCCCATCCTCACCTATGGTCATGAGCTTTGGGTCATGACCAAAAGGATAAGATCACGGTACAAGCGGCCGAAATGAGTTTCCTCCGCCGGGTGGCGGGGCTCTCCCTTAGAGATAGGGTGAGAAGCTCTGCCATCCGGGAGGAACTCAAAGTAAAGCCGCTGCTCCTCCACATCGAGAGGAGCCAGATGAGGTGGCTCGGGCATCTGGTCAGGATGCCACCCGAATGCCTCCCTAGGGAGGTGTTTAGGGCACGTCCAGCCGGTAGGAGGCCAAGGGGAAGACCCAGGACACGTTGGGAAGACTATGTCTCCCGGCTGGCCTGGGAACGCCTCGGGATTCCCCGGGAAGAGCTACACGAAGTGGCTGGTGAGAGGGAAGTCTGGGCTTCCCTGCTTAGGCTGCTGCCCCCGCGACCCGACCTCGGATAAGCGGAAGATGATGGATGGATGGACAGTATGGGTGGCACTGGGAGCAGGTGGGTAAAGTGTCTTGTCCAAGGACACAACGGAAGTGACTAGGATGGTGGAGGTGGGGATCGAACCTGGAACCCTAAAGTTGCTGGCACGGCCACTCTACTAACCGAGCTATACCGCCCCACAACTGAGCTATACCCCCCCCCCCCCCCCCACAGTCACGTTCTGACAATCACTGTTGTTGTGCTTCACTGTGATATGCTGCCACTAACTTTTCACTGGGGAAAATATCTCAGTTGTGAAAAGAACAGAGTGTTGGCTGTTTTTGTTTCCCAAATTAGTCTGGAACATTGCTTCGGTTAGAATTCCGAGGGAATAATCACAGATTCAAACGGAGCAAAAGGAAGCCCTGAATCTTCTTTTCTCGGTATCTTTCTCTTCCTCTCCCATGCAATTTCCCTGGTCTGTGGGGCTGCAGATCATGCATGAAAATGAAATTACTTCATCCGTTCAGCTTTGACGGGGGCTTCTGCATAAAACATCTCTCTGTTTGAACACGATACCTTCTCTTTTAATTTCCACAGTTGTCCTCCCACACCCACGCAGCAGAACTTTGCTGCAAAGCTTCCACGAGCTCTCGTTTTCCCTCCCTGAGCTCACTTCAATCGGCACTGGAATCCTGCACGTCCAGGTGCGATGTAAAGTACATCAATCAATCGCACCGCCGCGATTGTTCTCTTTGGCATATACTGTATGTAGATCACTGTGGTAAGCAAGTGTTGAACTGATTACATTTATTATTCACAATGCCCAACATCGATCTAATCGAATCAAATCAGGCTCTAATAGGATAACATTGCTTCATTCATTTGGAAACCAGTTAATTTATGTATGAGAAAATGCCAGTAAAATTAATCTCTGTGAAGGAAAAAAAGTATGTTAAGTCTCACACTTATTTCTGGATATACGTAACGTTGTTCCAAAGTGTAGCGGCGTCAAAGTAGCGGGTATGTGGGGATGTTGTACCGGGCACCCAAACACATGGCAGGGCCCCTGGGCTTTTGAAAAAAAAAAAAAAAAATGTAATTGTGGAGGGGGGCGTGGCCTGCGGACCTGTAGCAAAACGGGGTGCCGGTCCTGGCACACCCTGTTTTGCTGCAGGTCCACAGGCCACGCCCCTCTTCACAATAATTTATATAAGTATTCAGAAATCTTAATATGAAAGTTTTATAACCGTGAAAGTTTAATAAGTTGAATCGAATTGAGAACATCTAAGACTACACCAACACCCCCCTATCAAAATGAGAAATGGTTTGGCTAAATTGGTGAGTAAGGTATCAACATTACCAAAAGTTAAATAGTGAGTTAACTTTTCTGATAATAAAAAATGTCCACTGCTTCTCAGAAAGGTAATGTCGAGTATTATTGTTTTACGCTTGTTACACTGAATGTTTACATTGTCACTTTGAAAACACTCAACAGTAGTTTTTTTAAATTTTTTTTTTACTTTGCTTATAACATTGGGTGTTCCTGGACTATCATTTGCACTTAAAAATACATGTTTGTGGTAATAAATATGATTAAAACATTTGAGCGGTACGTTTGTATTCAATTAAAGTGAGTGTGTTGATCCTAATGATTTCTGCCACTTAGATTTACACACTATAGCATTTTTACATACATACCATGACATACTGATATTGTTTTATCCCTAAGTCAGTGTTTTTCAACCACTGTGCCGCAGCACACTAGTGTGTAGTGAGATATTGTCTGAAGTGCTGTGAGAAATTATGCAAATTTACCGAATTGGTCCAAAAAATATTTTTTGCAAATCAATAATTATAATCTGCAAATAATGTGCCGTTGCTTAGTGTCTGTGCTGTGTAAAACTCGGCAGGGAAACCATGTCACTAGGTAGCAGCAGGTAGGTAATTGCTTTGTAAAAGTCAGAATGTGTCGGGTGAGACAAGGATCCACCTTTAAATAAGAAAATCTCATTTCAGTAGGCCTTTAAAAGACAATGAATAAAAAAGGGTTTTAAGAAGGTTCTTAAAAATAGCCATAAGCGGCCTGTCTCACATGATGAGTTATTTTGGCCATTTTACATCAAATCTGTTTGCTTTTTTACGTAATAAAAAACAAAAAAATGCCAAATTATACAGAGGGGTTATCTAGATAGTAGGTGCTGGGTATATCAGTTCCAACTTTAATCGGTCAAAAGGGGTGTGCGTGCATGGGACGGCGACACTTGGTTTTTGGGTTTCGATGGGGGCTCCTTTAAGAGTCCTGTGTATGGGGACCAAGAATTCAGTCCTACCCTCCTGTCTGTGTGCACAAGACAAAGCCTGTGAAGTGTTGGTAATGAGTCACTATGTGTGCGCCAAACTTTGGATCAAAAGATACTGCTCGGATCAATAATTTAAAACACTGTAAAATGGCTAACACACACACACACACACACACACACACACACACACACACACACACTGGTTATCATTTGGAATGGGGGCCAAGATGGCAAGATGGAGCCTCCCGTTGCTGACGTCTTTGCGTCGTCCTCCCGACAACATTTACGTTTTTTATTTATTACAGTACTAATTTGCATCCTAAATGCAAAATTTTTGCACACAGCAACAAGATATGACAGAGATGCACTTCTGGACATCGGAAAAGCTCACCATGAGCTCACTTATAGGCTGACGGACTTCAACTCTCTTCTACGACGAGAGCCAGCTAACCACAAAACAACAACAACAAGGCGGCGGGGCTACATGCTAGGCTAAAGGCTACAGCAGGATTAATGCGAAGGGCTACCAGTTTAATACACATTTAAATAAATTGCCAGAAATAGTCAATTTGCTCAATTTACCTTTAATAAATATATATATATATATATATATATATATATATATATATATATATATATATATATATATAAATGCGTATTTCTGTCCGTCATTCAGTCGTACATTTTTTTTCCTTTTAGGGAAGGTTTTTTGTAGAGAATCAATGATGAAAAAAACACTTAAATGATCGGTTTAAAAGAGGAGAAAACCTGAAAAAAAAGAAAACAAAATTTTGAAACATAGTTTATCTTCGTATTTCGACTCTTTAAAATTCAAAATTCAACCGAAAAAAATAAAGAGAAAAACTAGCTGATTCGAATATTTTTTGAAAAATGTCCCCCTTGTGGAGGGGGTCCGGTCCGATGACCATGGATGAAGTACTGACTGTCCAGAGTCGAGACCCAGGATGGACCGCTCGTCGGGACCCAGGATGGACCGCTCGCCTGTATCGGTTGGGGACATCTCTACGCTGCTGATCCGCTTGAGATGGTTTCCTGTGGACGGGACTCTCACTGCTGTCTTGGAGCCACTATGGATTGAACTTTCACAGTATCATGTTAGACCCGCTCGACATCCATTGCTTTCGGTCCCCTAGAGGGGGGGGGTTGCCCACATCTGAGGTCCTCTCCAAGGTTTCTCATAGTCAGCATTGTCACTGGCGTCCCACTGAATGTGAATTCTCCCTGCCCACTGGGTGTGAGTTTTCCTTGCCCTTTTGTGGGTTCTTCCGAGGATGTTGTAGTCGTAATGATTTGTGCAGTCCTTTGAGACATTTGTGATTTGGGGCTATATAAATAAACATTGATTGATTGATTGATTGATTGAAAACAATAAAATAATTTATGGAACATCATTAGTAATTTTTCCTGATTAAGATTAATTTTAGAATTTTGATGACATGTTTTAAATAGGTTAAATTCCAATCTGCACTTTGTTAGAATATATAACAAATTGGACCAAGCTATATTTCTAAAAAAGAAGAAATCATTATTTCTTCTAGATTTTCCAGAACAAAAATTTTAAAAGAAATTCAAAACACTTTGAAATAAGATTTACATTTGATTCAACAGATTTTTGAGATTTGCCAGAATAATTTTTTTGAATTTTAATCATAATAAGTTTGAAGAAGTTAAAATTAAGAATTAAATTAAAATGTACTTATTATTGTTTACATTTAAAAAAATACGAGAACGTTGATTTAAATTGTCAGGAAAGAAGAGGAAGGAATTTAAAAGGTAAAAATGTGTTTGAAAATCCTAAAATCATTTTTAAAGTTATATTTTTATCTAAAATTGTCTTTCTGAACGTTATAAGAAGCAAAGTGAAAAAAAGAAAAGAAATTATTTAAAGAAGTGAAGACCAAGTCTTTAAAATATTTTCTTGGATTTTCAAATTGTATTGGAGTTTTGTCTCTCTTAGAATTAAAAATGTCGAGCAAAGTGAGACCAGCCTGCTAGTAAATAAATAACATGTAAAAATGAGATGCAGCTCACTGGTAAGTGCTGCTATTTGAGCTATTTTTAGAACAGGCCAGCGGGCTACTCATCTGGTCCTTACGGGCTACCTGGTGCCCGCGGGCACCGCGTTGGTGACCCCTGCTCTAGAGCTACACGACCACCACTACCTAACTTGCTGCTAACTAATGTGCGCTCGCTCGACAACAAGCTGGATGAGCTGAGAACCAGGATTACATCCCAGTGTGAACTGAGAGGATGCTGTGCTCTTATTTTCGCGGAAACCTGGCTTTCGGACAGCATCCCCGACTCTGCTATCCAGCTAGCAACGCACTCAGTCTACCGTGGAGACCGGACAAAGGCTTCAAGAAAGGTGAGAGGCGGCGGCGTCTGTGTTTACGTGAGTAACCGCTGGTGCTCGGATGTACAAGTAGTTGAAAGACACTGCTCGGACGACATTGAGTTTTTGATGGTGAAATGCAGACCTTTTTACCTGCCAAGGGAGTTCAATGCAGTGTTTATACTGTCTGTGTACATCCCGCCACGGTCGGATTCCACTACAGAGCCAAAGCTGCTGCATGACGTCATCAGTAAACAAGAGACCGCACACCCCGATGCTGCGTTCAAAGTAGCTGGGGATTTTAACCACCGCAACCTAAAGAGTGTCCTCCCGAAATACCATCAATATGTGAACTTTCCTACAAGGGAAAAAAACTCTCTGGACCAAGTATACTGCATCGTGAGGGGAGCCTACAAGCCTGTACCCAGACCACACTTTGGACTATCTGATCACATCTCAGCTTTTTTATATCCAGCATACAGACAGCACCTCAAGCAAGCCCCCCCCTCCCAGTGAGAAAAACTGTTCAAGTGTGGAATGAAGACACTGAACTAGTGCTTCAGGACTGCTTTGGGAGTATAGACTGGGACATGTTCATAACTGCTGCTCAGAGGGATGACGGCACTGTGGACATAGAGGAATATGCTTTCAGTGTAACTGGCTACATCAGCACATGTGTGGAAAACATTGTTCCTACAAAACAATACAAGATATCAATCAATGTTTATTTATATAGCCCCAAATCACAAATGTCTCAAAGGACTGCACAAATCGTTACGACTACAACATCCTCGGAAGAACCCACAAAAGGGCAAGGAAAACTCACACCCAGTGGGCAGGGAGAATTCACATCCAGTGGGACGCCAGTGACAATGCTGACTATGAGAAACCTTGGAGAGGACCTCAGATGTGGGCAACCCCCCCCCCTCTAGGGGACCGAAAGCAATGGATGTCGAGCGGGTCTAACATGATACTGTGAAAGTTCAATCCATAGTGGCTCCAACACAGCCGCGAGAGATATACCCAAGCCAAAAACCCTGGATTAACTGTGATGTTCGGTCCAAGGTATATGCCCGCTCCACTGCATTTGTCTCAGGCAACACTGAAGACTACAAGAAGGCCAGATATGACCTGCGTAAATCTATCAGCGAGGCCAAGGGAGAATGCAGACAAAAGGTGGAGGGATTCTACTCCACCACAGATTCCCGGCGCATGTGGCAAGGCCTGCAACACATCACAGACTACAAGCAGGGGAGCAGGGGGGTCACAAACAACCAACGCTCACTGCCAGATGAGCTGAATGAGTTCTACGCCCGCTTCGAGGTCCTCAACACCAACCACTGACCACGGAGCGCTTGAGGACCCACCACTCACTGTGACAACAGCAGAGGTACGTACAGTTCTGAGGAAAACAAACCCAAGGAAGGCAGCCGGCCCAGACAACATCCCTGGCCAGGCCCTCAGCGTGTGTTCATCAGAGCTGGCTGACGTACTTGCTGACATATACAACTTGTCACTAGCACAAGCTGTTGTGCCCACCTGCTTCAAGACCACCACCATCGTGCCTCTGCCAAAGAAAAACACTGTGACCTCTCTGAATGACTATCGCCCTATTGCACTCACCCCAATAGTGATGAAGTGCTTCGAAGGGATAGTCATGTCACACATCAAGAAGACCATCCCAGACACACTGGACCCTCTACAGTTTGCCTACCGGCAGAACCGGTCCACTGAGGATGCAGTCAACACCGTCATCCACACCACCCTCACCCACTTAAAGGGCAAGGACACCTATGCCAGGCTATTATTCATCGACTACAGCTCTGCTTTTAACACGGTCATCTCACAAAAACTCACTGCTAAACACCTAATGTTGGTCTGACACCAACTCTCTGTGACTGGGTCCTGAACTTTCTCACAAACCAGCCCCAGTCAGTCAGAATCGGCAACCAGACATCAGGGACAAAGGTTCTAAGCACAGGGACCTCCCAAGGTTTTGTGCTGAGCCCCCTATTGTACACCCTCTTCACACACGACTGTGTGGCCTCCCAGAACAACACCAGTATCATCAAGTTTGCAGATGATACTACGGCCGTCGGACTGATCACCGGGAGACCTGAGGCAGCCTACAGAAGGGAGGTAACAGAACTGGTGGCCTGGTGTCAGGATAATATCTCTCCTTGAACTCAGACAAGACCAAGGAGATGATTACTTACCCATGGAGAAGGAGTGCACTGTACCTTTGTACATAAGGGGGACAAAGGTGGACAGGGTGAAAACCTTTAAAGTCCTCGGGACCCACATCAGCGAGGACCTCACCTGGGATCACAACACCCAACAAACAATAAAGAAAGCCCAGCAGCGACTGTACTTCCTAAGAAGACTGACAAAAATTTGGTATGCCACCCAAAATTCTCAGCAACTTCTATAAAAGTACGGTTGAGAGTGTCCTTACCAGCTCAATTACGGTCTGGTATGGAAACTGCACTGCTAAGGACAGGAAGGCACTCCAGCGAGTGATTAAAAATGCTCAGTACATACCAGGATCAGCCTTCCCCTCACTACAGGACATGTACTCTACCAGGGCCACTAGGAGAGCACACAACATCATAAAGGACAGTACACACCCCCAGCACAGTCTCTTCAGCCTCCTACCATCAGGCAGACGATACAGGAGCCTGAAATCCAGGACTACGAGACTGACAAACAATTTCTACTCAAAGGCCATCAGGCTTTTGAAAGCTAACTTGTGAATGCTAGCTCCCCCCGTCCCTCCATTTTTACTTTGTCTTTTTCAACAAAAGACAGCTACCTTGACCACCCCCGAACTGTGAACCATCACTGTAGACACTTTTCACCTTTGATCACTAAAGACACTTTAACTGCTGCTGTGACCCAAGGTCACCTCCATATTTATACTCTTGACTGTCAATCAGAATGTGCAATAATGTTATGTTACTCACTGTGCCTTGTATTTACATTTTTATTTTTTTTATTTTTTATTTTTTTGTTTTTTAAATTTTCTTATTTTTAGCTAAGTACTTTGTGACTTGTTGAAGGGTGGACTAGCAAAGTAAGAATTTCATTGTACGGCAAACCGTCTGTTTAAATGTGCATATGAAAATAAATAATCTTGAATCTTGAAGTTTTTGATCATCACTTGTGGTGACCACGCTTTCTACAGGTTTTGGAGGCATGCAAAAAATTAGGTAAAATGGCCACTGCCCAGTTAGCTCGTACACGTCTTTAAATCTCTGGATTGACAAAGTAATGTGCTGATCATTCTGGGGAACCTGGGGAAAAAGGAGTTAATATGGTTCAATGGGGACCAAATTTTAAATAATTTTGCATAATTCACACAAATTAGTACGTGACTACTGAGGACCATTAAAAAAAAAAAAAAAGTTCAAATTTCAAAGTTCCGGATCAAACAAAACAGTTTATTTTCGTATCCCATTAGCCGACATCTCCTGCAGACAAAGCACCTTCGTTATGGGGACCAGGTGGAAATGATAAACTATACACAAAAGTGTCATGTCTTGGTGATCATGTTTAGTTTGGCTAAGTTCTGTTTGGTTTTTGGATTTTGTCAGTTCCTGTTTTTTCACTCCCTGACAACCCATTAGTTCTCACCTGTCCTCATGTCACGCACCTGATTCATTTGGACTCACTCACCTGTTGTAAATCACGTCACCACTATTTAAGCCTGTAGTTGCCAGGCAGTCAGCCTGGCGACATCACATTCATGCTCAGCACTCTCGACCCCCTGAGTACTCTGTCCAGTTCATAGTTCATACTGCTCTTTTCTTGCCACATAAGTTTTTTTTGTTTATTCCAGCCACAGTTTAATGAGTTTTTTGAGTTAAAGTCAAAGTTAAAGTACCAATGATTGTCACACACACACTAGGTGTGGCGAAATTATTCTCTGCATTTGACCCATCACCCTTGATCACCCCCTGGGAGGTGAGAGCAGCAGCGGTGCCGCGCCCGGGAATAATTTTTGGTGATTTAACCCCCAATTCCAACCCTTAAAGGGGAACATTATCACCAGACCTATATAAGTGTCAATATATACCTTGATGGTGCAGAAAAAAGACCATCTATTTTTTTTAACCGATTTCCGAAGTCTAAATGGGTGAATTTTGGCAAATTAAACGCCTTTTTGTTTATCGCACTGGAAGCGATGACGTCAGAATGTGACGTCGCCGAGGTAACACACCCACCATTTTCATTTTCAACACATTACAAACACCGGGTCTCAGCTCTGTTATTTTCCGTTTTTTTGACTATTTTTTGGAACCTTGGAGACATCATGCCTCGACGGTGTGTTGTCGGAGGGTGTAACAACACTAACAGGGAGGGATTCAAGTTGCACCACTGGCCCGAAGATGCGAAAGTGTCTGCCGCCAGACCCCCATTGAATGTGCCAAAGTGTCTCCACATTTTACCGGCGATGCTAAGGCAGACATGGCACAGAGATGTATGGATAACCTGCAGATGCATTTGCAACGATAGTCAACGAAATCAAAAAGATGAGTTTTGTTGATGTTGACTGCCAGCTAATCGATGCTAACATGCTATGCTAAACGATGCTAACATGCTATTTACCGGCGGTGCTAAAGCAGACATGGCACAGAGATGTATGGATAACCTGCAGATGCATTTGCAACGATTAAGTCAACGGAATCACAAAGGTGAGTTTTGTTGAGGGCTTCACGGTGGCAGAGGGGTTAGTGCGTCTGCCTCACAATACGAAGTTCCTGCAGTCCTGGGTTCAAATCCAGACTCGGGATTTTTCTGTGTGGAGTTTGCATCTTCTCCCCGTGAATGCGTGGGTTCCCTCCGGGTACTCCGGCTTCCTCCCACTTCCAAAGACATGCACCTGGGGATAGGTTGATTGGCAACTAAATTGGCCCAAGTGTGTGAATGTGAGTGTGAATGTTGTTTGTCTATCTGTGTTGGCCCTGCGATGAGGTGGCGACTTGTCCAGGGTGTACCCCGCCTTCCGCCTGATTGTAGCTGAGATAGGCGCCAGCGCCCCCCGCGACCCCAAAAGGGAAAAAGCGGTAGGAAATGGATGGATGGATGCAGTTTTGTTGATGTTGACTGCCAGCTAATCGATGCTAACATGCTACGCTAATCTATGCTAACATGCTATTTACCGGCGGTGCTAAAGCAGACATGGCACAGAGATGTATGGATAACCTGCAAATGCATTTGCAACTATATTACGTTTCCTTCCACCCACATTTAATGCGAAAAAAACACTTTAAAGCTTTATTTAGGGATATTCAGGGACCGGTAACATTTTGAAAAAAACTTCAAAAAATACAACAAGCCACTGGGAACTGATTTTTATTATTTTTAACCCTTTTGAAATTGTGATAATGTTCCCCTTTAATACTGAGTGCCAAGCAGGCAGGTAATGGGTCCCATTTCTATAGTCTTTGGTATGACTCAGCCGGGGTTTGAACTCACGACCTACCGATCTCAGGGCGGACACTCTACCCATAGTATACGTTGTAGTAATAGTTTTTGTTTTCATAGCCAAGTATTGTACCTCCAATGTGAGCGCCTTTTGTTTTCACTTTTTGATGGCTTAATTAAAAGATGTCATTACCTTCAGTCGCTTTGCACTACGGGAAAAAAACCCACACCGAAGTCCACATCATGACAGGAAGAAGTGTGAGCAGAGCAGCGAGTGCAGTATCAGCTGCTGTGCAAAATGTCTCACACTCAAACTAACCAGTAAACATATTTTATGGGCCAAAGCTTAAAGGCCTACAGAAATGAGATTTTCTTATTTAAACGGGAATAGCAGGTCCATTTTATGTGTCATACCTGATCATTTCACGATATTGCCATATTTTTGCTGAAATGATTTAGTAGAGAACATCGACGATAAAGTGCGCAACTTTTGGTCGCTAATAGAAAAGCCCTGCCTTTACCGGAAGTATGTGCGTGTGACGTCACGAGTCGCAGGGCTCCACACATATTCACATTGTTTATAATGGGAGCCACCAGCAGAAAGAGCATGAATTAGGATATTGATAGTGAAATACTAAAAAAAAAAAAAGGAAAAAAAAAAGCGACGGCTCAGATGTAATTAGACCAGTCGTTCTTAACCTGGGTTTTATCGAACCCTAGGGGTTCGGTGAGTCGGCCTCAGGGGTTTGGCGGAGGTCAAAACACACCCGACTCATCGTGTCAATAAAAACTTCTCCCTATCGGCGTACTACGGATACGGCAATAGCAGAATGAATGCAGTTTGAACATGATGTTAATCAACATGTTTTCCATTTCTTGTTATGATATGCTCGTTGGTTTTGCTATTTGAACAAGGTGCTGTTCATAAACGGTTTATTTTGTGCACCAGTAAAAAAAAAATGGGGAGCATATTCACCATTAATTAGTTGCTTATTAACATGCAAATTAGTAATATATTGGCTCTTAACTAGTCACTATCAAGTACTTAAGACATGGAAAGAGATTTTTAAAACAAAGTTCTAAAGCTTAGTGATATATCACATATATCAGATTGTAGATGTGTTTTGTTTTTTTACCCTTCACGTTCATATTTCGCAGTGTTTGTTGCATTTGGCTTGATTGTAAAATATGTCGATTAAACGGGAGTGTGACGTTCATATGTTCTCAATATTCAGGGTTTTATCGCTCATAGAAAAAAATAAAATTCCATTACATTTTTAAGGCGGTCTGTCATAACATTTTTAGAATTCAATCAGACTTCATTGTGAGGTTTTGTATTGGTTTTCCTAAAAATAGATATACCGGCCCCCCAGACACATTTTTTTTCTCTAAATTTGGCACCCAATTCAAAATAATTGTCCAGGCCTGCTCTAACACAAACCCTAACCAAACAACTCTAAATGAAGTCTTTGTTACTTAGAATATGTTCCCCTAGTGTCCAAAAACCTCTAAATTAAGTCTTTGTTACTTAGAATACGTTCTCCATACTAAAGTGTTACCAAAAACACATAACTTTGTCTTGAATTTGAAAATAAACATTTTATTTTCCACTAAGAAGGCTTCGGTGAATGCGCATATGAAACTAATGGGGTTCGGTACCTCCAACAAGGTTAAGAACCACTGATTTAGACACATTTACTAGGATAATTCTGGAAGATTCCTTATCTGCTTATTATTTTAATAGTGTTTTAGTGAGATTTTAAAGATTGTAAAGCCATACCTCGAGGTCGTATGGCTGCGGTGAACACGCAGTGTCTCAGAGAGAATCCGAGGAGCCAAGCTCACAGCTGCCTTTTAAACAGCTGCTGTAGGACGACAAATAATCCTCTGATGTCTCCGGTAAGATATATATCACAATTTCCCCATCCAAAAACATGCTGGTTGACGTAGAGAAAACATGTTTGCTTGACCGCTCTGCTTCACAACAAACAAAGAAACACCGGCTGTGTCTCGGTGTTAAAGACAGCTTCAATCCACCGCTTTCCACCAACAGCATTGTTCTTTATAGTCTCCATTATTAAATGAACAAATTGCAAAAGATTAAGCGAAACAGATGTCCAAAATACTGTGTAATTATGCGATTAAAGCAGACGACTTTTAGCCGTAAGTGGTGCAGCGCTAAAATTTCCTGACGCACGCATCATCAGTCCACAACGTTTTCGAAAAGAAACTCGCGGGAAATTTAAAATTGCAATTTAGCAAACTAAAAAGGCCGTATTGGCATGTGTTGCAATGTTAATATTTCATCATTGATATATAAACTATCAGACTGCGTGGTCGGTAGTAGTGGGTTTCAGTAGGCCTTTAAAAATCACTTAGGCATCTTCAGAAGGGATCTGACTATCATTTTAAAAAGGTTTCCCTTTATGGCGGGCTGCGGCCCGAGTGGTATTGGGCCGCAGAATAATTTTTTATTCATTTTTATTTTTAAAAAAAATAAATAATAATAAATATATAAATAAATATAAATAAATGGGTTGTACTTGTATAGCGCTTTTCTACCTTCAAGGTACTCAAAGCGCTTTGACACTACTTCCACATGTACCCATTCACACACACATTCACACACTGATGGAGGGAGCTGCCATGCAAGGCGCCAACCAGCACCCATATTTCAGGAGCAAGGGTGAAGTGTCTTGCTCAGGACACAACAGACGTGACGAGGTTGGTACTAGGTGGGAATTGAACCAGGGACGCTCGGGTTGCGCACGGCCACTCTCCCACTGCGCCACGCCGTCCCTATATATTTTTTAATTAAATCAACACAAAAAACACAATATACATTTACAATTAGTGCAGCAACCACAAAAAACCTCCCTTTTTCATCCATCCATTTTCTACCGCTTATTCCCTTTTGGGGTTGCTTGGGGCGCCGGCGCCTATCTCAGCTACAATCGGGCGGAAGGCGGGGTACACCCTGGAAAGGTCGCCACCTCATCGCAGGGCCAACACAGATAGACAGACAACATTCACACACTAGGGACCATTTAGTGTTGCCAATCAACCTATCCCCAGGTGCATGTCTTTAAAAAAAAAAGGATCCCCCCCCCCCCCGGGCCGTGGCACAAATTATTAAGTGTTGACCGGCCCGCGGATACAAAAAGGTTGGGGACCACTGCTTTAGGGGACTTGTTTTTTTTTTTTGTCCCCATACTGTCAGAGGTCTCCTAAAGGTGACTGTGTAAACAGAGCGATATCCCCATTAAGTCAGCATTGCCAGAACACACACGCACACACACACACACACACACACATACAAACACGCACACACACACGCACGCACGCACACAACTTTTACAGCCGAAGCCAGTCTGTTTTTGGGCAAAAAGTTGCTTGTCCCTGCGTGTCGGCGGAATTGTAAAGCAGCCCTTCTCGGTGTAAAATGTCTGACACGTCACGTGACCTCTGCTGCCAAGCCTGCTTAACATTCCACATCGTGGTCACCAGAGACCGAATGTCACATTTACGGGTGTATCTTAATAAGGACACTTTATATGAATAAATGGAATAATGAAGAAGCATGACTTCCCAGAGTCCTGGGAGTCCCTTGAGTGACAACTGCTCAATTGAACCATTTGGAAGGAATGCTAATAACAAAAAGATTTTATTTTTTTCATCCTCCTTTAGCCCCGGCTTTCTTTCAGTCACTATATCTTATTCCGTTTCTTACTTGAGTAGCTCCCGGTGGGGCGAGCGGCTACTAATCACACTAAAAATAGCGGGGAGAGGCAGATGCAAGGGGACTTAACTTGAAGTCTGTCTCCCTCAGATCAGACCAGACATCAGATAAGTGACCTATTTGTAGCTCTTTGAGAGTGATTTCCTTGATTACTGACAACTACTGGGATCCTCTGGGACAAGCTATCAGCGTGAGAAGGAAAATTGCGATGGATGGACGGAGAGAAGCGAAGGAAGTGAAAGCGGTAGGGACTTCGGGAAGATTAGATGAAGAGTTATTGTTCTGTGAAGCTCCTGGGGGTGACGGAGGCCGTGCAAACAGAAGGACGGTCATTGAGCATAGCAACTCGCTGTCTAATTAGTGTAATATGAATGTTCAGTCTGTCCAAATCTCCTTTGATTGATTTGCCTTTATCTAATCACTCCCATTTTCACCCATTCACTTCATTCTAATACAATACAGTTTTTTCCAAGATGGCACTGCTGTAGTGGCTGCTGTTGGCAGGAGCTCTGTGCTCTTGTGTCATCCTTTTGTGTTTCCCTCTTGTTTTCATATTTTATTATAATTTTTTGCCTTTTGGTCCGGGACCCTTTGGGACTGTGTGACAAGGGGTGGCACTTTCGTGACCTCTGCGGTGCTTTTTTGGGGACTTCTGGACATGGAGGCCAGCTGCTGGGTCTGTGCCACACCGGAGTCGGTTTGGAGAGGCTGGAGGAGATGCGGATGAGGGGACAGGGCTGCGGAGCTGGCACTGAGCGCCGGGACGGAGAGGCTTCGCGGTGTCTTGGCTGGGTGAGCAGGTGTCGGACACCTCAGTCTCCTTGGACGTATCCTCGCTCATCCATGCGGACAGGACACTGGTCGAGAGTTGGTTGGCGGCCGAGAGTGGAGTCAACTCTCTTGGTTGCTTTGTTGGGTCTGCTCCTGTCTCTGGCCATGATCCCCCCCCCCCAGCGGACGGTGGCGTGGAACACCACAGAGGCCATCACAGTGTGTTTCTTTTACTTTTTATTCATAGCTGTATGTAAAATTTCCTTAATGTCCTTTGTGTTCTTTGATGTTTCCCTCTTACACACATGTGAGAGGGATGTGTACTATGGCTATGAGTTGTTGTTGTTTTTTTCCTTTGGCCTCAGTCTGGACCCCCTCTCCTTAGACCGATTTTTTTATTTCTATTTTATCTTATTTTAATCTTCTATTTGTTTCTCCCATTCCCCCCCTTGTTTACCTGTATCTCATCTTTTTTGTAAGGGGCGCTGAAAGCCGGCAACTCAGTATTTTTCTTCCTCCAAACACGACGACTTGAGTTTATACCAAAATGGATAACATGGATGATACAGCAGAAGATTGGGAGAATGTCATGTGGTCAGATGAAACCAAAATATAAGTTTTTGGTATAAACTCAACTCGTCGTGTTTGGAGGAAGAAGAATACTGAGTTGCATCCCAAGAACACCATGCCTACTGTGAAGCGTGGTGGTGGAAACATCATGCTTTGGGGCTGTTTTTCTGCTAAGTGGACAGGACGATTGATCGGTGTTAAGGAAAGAAAGAATGGGGCCATGTATCGTGAGATTTTGGGCTAAAACCTCCTTCCATCAGTGAGAGCTTTGAATGGTTGACCAAATACTTATTTTCCACCATAAATTACAAATAAATTCTTTAAAATTCCTACAATGTGAATTGCTGGATTTTTTTTTCACGATCTGTCTCTCACAGTTGAAGTGTACCTATGATGAAAATTACAGACCTCTGTCATCATTTTAAGTGAGAGAACTTGCACAATCGGTGGCTGACTAAATACTTTTTTACCCCACTGTAAATAAGGGTTTTGACATAAAGGCCATAAACATAAAAAAAAAAATATTTAAAAAAAATGTTATAATGATAGACAGACCTGAAGTTGATAAAAAAAAAAAAAAAAAAAAAAAAAAAAGACTTATTTCTAACATTTTTATGACTGAGACCCTTCCGGAGACCGGGGACCAAACTTGAGGAAAGTCATAAAGGTAAAAAACAAAACAACTAGTATATTGCTTTTATAAAAAAAAAAAAAATATCAAAATGGCCCCCGCATACTTTTGATTTTTCAGTCTGCGGCCCTGAGTGGAAAAAGTTAGGACTCCCTGGTCTAAGTGATGTGTTGTTTTAAGTAATTGTTATGCACCATTTTGTTAATGAAGGAGTAGTTTGTTTGCATTGTTCGGTCGTATTTACGCATGGTACTCACACCACACAGGAGCAGATATCAGTCCGCCAGAAAGTAGAGACCTGTGTTTGTCTTTCGTGTTTCGTGTATTATTATTATTTTTTGGTGATAAAACGTTTTGGTTAATGTAATTTAAATTATTATTTTGATATGAATGAATGTTGTCTACTTCCTCTTCCTTCAGACTTTTTAATGAGAAAGAACAGATATCAGTCCGCCATGGCGAAGTGTCTTTTATTTAAAAAAAACTACACAACGCAGAATAAGACTCACTAAACATCCCTACTCGGTACCCATTAGTACCGATGGACTTTGGTCGGTACCCTTGGTAAAAGTACAGAATTCGGTAACCAAGCAACACAGCCCTGCAAAGGGCAGACATTGTGTTTGGTTTTTGATAGAAAAATGCTTCTGGGGTGCAACAATCATTCAGCCGGGACGTCATTAAAGGACTATGTGCTCCAGGCAACTACTGTATCAATAAGGGTTACTTTGTGCTATGGGTTAATGCCACACAATAACGGGAAAACTGTGGGTTGACACTTTTTTGATAGGCTCTTTTATGTATTATGTCCACTTCATGGTCCAGGCATGTGTTGTAGTCCTTTGGCTTCACACACTCTCTCACTGCCTTTTTTTTATTTCAAAGCACTTTATGGGCTCCACTCCGCCGTCGAGATGCATCAACCCCACCCTACGGGATATAGAAGCACAGGGCACACCGGGGAGAAAAGGAACCATTAACCCAGCAAGAAATCCAGCACTTGATAGAAGCAGCTTCTGCATTTGAGATTGTCTAATTATTTTCTACTGCAGCTGCTCTGCCATTACAGGTCGGGAACAGGGACCTCGGAATTTGTCTTGCTTTTTGTTAATTGTGTGAATGCTCCACAGCATTCACACATAAGTTTTTTTTTTACACAAAAATGTATCTATCTATACAACTTAATCAACTTATTATTCTTCTTCTCCAGATTTTGGCACTCTCCACCATCCACATTTTTCACCCGCTTCAAAGTGTTCCAACTTTAAACTGTTCAGTCTGTTCAGAAATCGCGGACTTGTTCTTTGACAAAATTCTAAAAATTCCCAGAATTCCAGGTTTTCTGGGACATTTTTTCCCTATTCAAAAAATGAATTGGCCATTTTTCAAACTTGCACCATTTCCACATTTTTCAACCTATTCAAACAATTGCACCTTCAACCCATTCCACCATTCTGGAAATTCAAAACTTCCATATTTCGATGTTTAAAAAATTCCTGGTTTTCCACCCTTTTTTCTGGGGACTACTCTTTTCACATTTTTCAACACATTTCAATCGTTCTACCACCAAATCATTCTTCATAATTACCATGGATTGATTAACGTGGACCCCGACTTAAATAAGTTGAAAAACTTATTCGGGTGTTACCATTTAGTGGTCAATTGTACGGAATATGTACTGTACTGTGCAATCTACTAATAAAAGTATCAATCAATCAAACAATAATCAGGACAAAAAAAAAAAAAATTTTATGAACTACAAAAATTCCCTGTTTTCCAGAAAGTCCAGGAATTCCGCAAAACCTTTTTTTTTAAATTGACATGTTACAACGTCAACATTTCTCCACCTATTTGAAAAATGTTTACACCAACCATTTCAACTCATTCCGACCATTCAAGTTTTATTTTTTTTACCATTTTATGAAAAAATTCCCGCTTTTCCAGAAATTCCAGGAATTCCGCAAAACCTTTTTTTTTAAATTGACATGTTACTACGTCAACATTTCTCCACCTATTTGAAAAATGTTTACACCAACCATTTCAACTCATTCCGACCCTTCAAGTTTTATTTTTTTTACCATTTTATGAAAAAATTCCCGCTTTTCCAGAAATTCCAGGAATTCCGCAAAACATTTTTTTTTAAATTGACATGTTACTACGTCAACATTTCTCCACCTATTTGACAAATGTTTACACCAACCATTTCAACTCATTCCGACCATGCAAGTTTTATTTTTTTTACCATTTTATGAAAAAATTCCCGCTTTTCCAGAAATTCCAGGAATTCCGCAAAACCTTTTTTTTTTAAATTGACATGTTACTACCTCAACATTTCTCCACCTATTTGAAAAATGTTTACACCAACCATTTCAACTCATTCCGAGCATTCAAGTTTTATTTTTTTTACCATTTTATGAAAAAATTCCCGCTTTTCCAGAAATTCCAGGAATTCCGTAATAACATTTCTCAAATGGACATGTTACCACGTCAACATTTCTCCACCTATTTGAAAAATGTTTACTTACACAAACCATTTCAACTCATTCCGACCATTCGTTTTATTTTTTTTTACCATGTTATAAAAAAATGCCCGCTTTTCCAGAAATTCCAGGAATTCCGTAATAACATTTCTCAAATCGACATGTTTCTACTTCAACATTTCCCCACCTATTTGAAAAATCTTTATAACCAACCATTTCAACAGATTGTGACCCTTCAAGTTTTTTTCGTTTTTTTTTCTTACCATTTTATAAAAAAATACCGCTTTTCCCAAAATTGCCAAGTTTTTCTGGAGTTCCCATAGAAATCAATGGGACATTCTTAAAAGTTCAACAACTTCCACATTTGTCATCCGACTCAAATAGTTTCAACTTCTAAATATTCAACCTGATCAGAAATTGTGTGCTCTACTTCAACAATAAAAAAGACAAAAAACGGATTTCCCATAATTCCTTTGGGGGGGTGTGGTTGGGGTGGGGGGTGGGAGGGGTGGGTAGTTTGTTTGAATTGTTTGGGGACAGGACGATTGATCGGTGTTAAGGAAAGAATGAATGGGGCCATGTATCGTGAGATTTTGAGCCAAAACCTCCTTCCATCAGTGAGAGCTTTGAATGGTTGACCAAATACTTATTTTCCACCATAGTTTACAAATAAATTCTTTAAAATTCCTACACTGTGAATTCCTGGATTTTTTCTTCACATTTTGTCTCTCACAGTTTAAGTGTACCTATGATGAAAATTACAGACCTCTGTCATCATTTTAAGTGGGAGAGCTTGCACAATCGGTGGCTGACTAAATACTTTTTTGCCCCACTGTTTATAGTCTTTGGGAGGTAACATAGTCTTTGGTATGACTCGGCCGAGGTTTGAACTCACGACCTATCGTCTGCATTTGATCCATCACCCTCACCACCTGGGAGGTGTAAAACTAGACACAAGAGAACTGTATAGTATCCATCCGTCCATCCATCCATCCATCCATTTACTACCGCTTGTCCCTTTTGGGGTCGTGGGGGGTCACTGGAGCCTATCTCAGCTGCATTCGGGCAGAAGGCGGCGTACACATCTGAATCGCTCCCACTGTATGTCTTTTTTTTTTTCTAGTCCTTCACTCTCACTTTCCTCATCCACAAATCTTTCATCCTTGCTCAAATTAATGGGGAAATCGTCGCTTTCTCGGTCAGGGCCAAACTGTATAGTAGTACCTTGGTTTTCATATGCTCCATTTTTTGGTCTTAATGCGCCAAACCTGTTCTCCCCTGCTGGAGAAAAGAAAGGTGGATTCCCAGTTGTGTTTTTTTTATGATCATTTAGATGTGACAATATAATAAACTCATGTTTACACGTTGCAATGCTGCTATGGATAATAGCATTGCACAACTGCTGTGTAAAAATGCCATTATCAAAAGTATCTGGGCATCTAAAAAAGAACATTTTTGAAAATCACTGCTAGATAGTGTCTCGTCTTTCCCTGCTGTTATAGTGCCTACTTTTCTTTGATGAGCACAAGGGAAATGGCAAGGAAATCACTGCTTGCTATTCAACCTCCTCCTAAATTTGACTGTTGGATTGCTAACACGCCTGCTGTAGTCCTACTTATATAATATGTTGCGATATTCTTTTGATTGGGAGGAGGCCTTACGGCCCAGTGGGCCATACAATCAAACACCCAACAAAATGACGGAACATGAACCAGTGAAGCGGGAGTTGAAAGAGAAAAGGAGCTAGGTCGACAAAATGGAGACAGCCTTCAAATTTACACCGTGTTTTTGCGACTGTAAGTCACGCTTAAAAAAATGTCAGTTCCTCAAAACTCGACAGTGCACCATATACCCCGGTGCGCCCAATCTACGGAATAATTTTGGTTGTGCTTACCGACCTCGAAGCTGTTTTATTTGGTACATGGTAAAATGATTAGTGTGACCCCGATTAAAGTGGACCCCGACTTAAACAAGTTGAAAAACTTATTCAGGTGTTACTATTTAGTGGTCAATTGTACGGAATATGTACTGTACTGTGAAATCTACTAATAAAAGTTTCAATCAAACAATCAATCAATCAATCAAACCAGTAGATGGCAGTCACACAAAAGAGATACGTGTAGACTGCAATATGGCTCAAGTAAAAAAAACACCACAAACTACTAATCTGCCAATAAAAGTTTCAATCAATCAATCAAACCAGTAAATGGCAGTCACACAAAAGAAATACGTGTAGACTGCAATATGGCTCAAGTAAAAACAACACCACAAACTATTAATCTACTAATAAAAGTTTCAATCAATCAATCAATTAAACCGGTAGATGGCAGTCACACAAAAGAGATACGTGTAGACTGCAATATGGCTCAAGTAAAAAAAACACCACAAACTACTAATCTGCCAATAAAAGTTTCAATCAATCAATCAAACCAGTAAATGGCAGTCACAAAAGAAATACGTGTAGACTGCAATATGGCTCAAGTAAAAAAAACACCACAAACTACTAATCTACTAATAAAAGTTTCAATCAATCAATCAAACCAGTAGATGGCAGTCACACAAAAGAAATACGTGTAGACTGCAATATGGCTCAAGTAAAAAAAACACCACAAACTACTAATATACTAATAAAAGTTTCAATCAATCATTCAAACCAGTAAATGGCAGTCACACAAAAGAGATACGTGTAGACTGCAATATGGCTCAAGTAAAAACAACACCACAATTTTAGGTTTCATTGAAAATATAGAACATTACAGACGGCGCTCAAAAATCTATCAAAATGTTTTAGTACGGCTTTGATAGATTGTACTGTGCTTCGACATACGAGTATAATTATGGGCGGTATTGCTCGGTTGGTAGAGTGGCCGTGCCAGTAACTTGAGGGTTCCGGGTTCGATCCCCGCTTCTGCCATCCGAGTCACTGCCGTTGTGTCCTTGGGCAAGACACTTTACCCACCTGCTCCCAGTGCCACTCACACTGGTTTGAATTTAACTTATATATTGGGTTTCACTATGTAAAGCGCTTTAATTCACTCGAGAAAAAGCGCTATATAAATATAATTCACTTCACTATTATGGTGTGTGTATAAGGTTAGACATATTATCTAGTGTTTTCTTTCGCAATATTATGCAAAATAATTTTTTCTTACTTTCTGATACCTGCTGATCTGTATTTGGGATCTTCATTAGTCCTGAAAGTTTGTGCGCATCCGCCTTTGCAGTCCGTGAAAGACTGTAGTCAATAAGCTTCTTCTTTTTCTCGATCTTGTTATGGGACATTCATCCTCCGCTGTTGCCATTTCTAATATAAAGTAGTGTAAAGTTCATACTTGTATCCGTCAGTAAACTCGCCATGAAAGCGCTAAAACAAACCGGTGTAGTGAGTTTACATAATTACCCAAGGAACTTTAGTTAAAAGAGAGTTCTAGTCAGGCGGTTTTTCACAGGACGCATTTTCCGGCTTGTTGTTGTTCTAATGAGCCACGGATGAGGAGATGCTGCTCCGTTATTGATTTAAGTAAAGTCTGAATGACATTAAAACAGTTGAGTCCATCTTTTGACACTTCTTCCACTCCCGTCCTTGCACGCTACACCGCTACAACAAAGATGACGGAGAAAAGACGCTGCCAAAGGTGAGCCAATTAAATAAGACAGAGCATTCTGAAGCGACTGTCAGAAATCGGCTTGATGATGACCTGTAAAACATAATCTATGCAACATTTTGACCAAAGAACCACGATTACATGTTATATAGACCGTGTAGGAAGCGTTTGCAATTTAGAAAAAAATATTTATAATATGACCCCTTTAATGGCCCCTTTAATCCGGTACGCCTTTTGTATGAAAATAGACCTGACTAGACCAGCTCGGTGCGCCCTATGGTCCGGGAAATATGGTAATATCCCTACACGCATGACGCCGGCAATAAAGAGTCTCGGGTTTGGATCTCTGTTTAGTGGTGTCATAAGGGGGAGGGGACGGTGGGCTTTAAAAATAGTCACACAGGGTTTGTGAGCAGGAGAAGATGCAAAGAGGTCGGGTTTAATATCGCTCTAGTGAGATGTGCAGACAGCCGCCGTTGTACACAGTCTTCCCCGATACTCATAAAGAGCAGCTCCATCTCAGTGAGGAGACAAGCTAGTCTATTATGGATCGGAAACAGAACAAAAAAGGAATAAAGTTCCATACAGCCCTGAGATATGACATGTTTTTGCCTCCCTCTCATTAAAGTTGTTCTACCATTCCGTCCACGGTTGTGCTGCCACATTAGTTTCTCTCTTATTTGCAAGTTTGCCAGCATTTTCCTTACAGGGCAGGGGTGGACAAAATTTTTTGCATCGGAGGGTCAAAGTGAAAATGTTCCAATTGTCCGATTTTTACCATACAACAGTACCTCGGGTGAGGAATTTAGCCTCATACCGCCGTATATAAATATAAGATAGTGGAGATTGTCAGGTTCAATAGATGGCAACTTGTTGGGCTGTAAAAAAAAATCTATAATGGTACTGTTTTCCCATACAAACTAAATTACCATAGATTTTCTTTGAAAAACTGGCAGCTCAGTCGCCAAAATTTGGTGATAAAAATAACAAAGGTACTGTTTTTCAGTTTACAGTTTAAGTTTAAGTTTATTCACAATAACATATAACAATTACAATAGTGGTGAATGTCATCATTTAAAGGGGAACATTACCACCAGACCCATGTAAGCGTCAATATATACCTTGATGTTGCAGAAAAGAGACCATATATTTTTTTAACTGATTTCCGAACTCTAAATGGGTGAATTTTGGCGAAGTAAACGCCTTTCTGTTTATCGCTCTTTTTGCGACGACGTCAGAACGTGACGTCACATCGGTCGTCAACGCCATGTTTCCCTACCACATCGAGTCAAATCAGCTCTGTTATTTTCCGTTTTTTTGACTGTTTTCCGTACCTTGGAGACATCGTGTCTCGTCGGTGTGTTGTCGGAGGGTGTAACAA
Source organism: Nerophis ophidion (assembly GCF_033978795.1). NCBI lineage: Eukaryota > Metazoa > Chordata > Actinopteri > Syngnathiformes > Syngnathidae > Nerophis > Nerophis ophidion. The sequence continues at coordinate 31,460,010 of NC_084626.1, forward strand.
CACGATCATGGACGGATTCAAGTTGATTTACGTAGAATGTGCATCGATTAGCATGGCATGCTAATCGATGCTAACATGCTATTTAGGCCAGCTGTGTGCATAATGCCTCATTTGTAGCTATATTTACATCCAGCCTTTCCCACCATCCACATTAAATGCCAAAAAACACTTACCAATCTACGGATTTAAGTTGCTCCAATGTCAAGAAAGTCCCTCGATTGGTTTTTACCGGCGATGCTATGACAGAGATGGCACAGAGATGACAAGAATGTCTAGATATCCTGCGACACTCAAAGCAGATGCATTCCCAACGATAAAGTCACCAAAACCACAAAGGTGAGTTTTGTTGTTATTGACTTATTGAACCAGTGTCAATGCGAAAGTCCTAATCGGTTGGTCTGCACATTTTACCGGCGATGCTAACGCAGAATAGCGTTAGCGTGGCCGAATAGCGTCAATGGCTTCAGTTTCTTCTTCAATTTCGGTTTTGCTATCTGCCTCCATTCTCCAACCATCTGTTTCAATTCATGCTTAATCTGTTGAATCGCTTAAGCCGCTGAAATCCGAATCTGAATCCGAGCTAATGTCGCGATACCTTGCCGTGCTATTTGCCATTGTTTGTATTGGAATCGCTATGTGACGTCACGGGGAAATGGACAGTGGCATCGCAAATAGCAAAAAGTAAGCACATTAAAGCTTTTTTTTAGGGATATTCCGGGAGATGTAAAATTTTGAAAAAAACTTCGAAAAATAAAATAAGCCACTGGGAACTGATTTTTATTGGTTTTAACCCTTCTGAAATTGTGATAATGTTCCCCTTTAAAAATGTTGGTACTTGAAAGGGTCCCCCAAATGAGCTAGAAGAAGCTTTTGACAGGGGGTCCAGATGACAGTATATACATGGAAAGATGAAACATGGTAGCAAGCACAACAACAATCAAAAAACAAAAACAAAGCAACAAGAACGCTATATGACAAACACAAGATAATAGTACTAAAGCAAGCATACACATACATACATTCATTCATTCAACCATGCAAAACTCAACAGTAGTCTACCCCACATGAGGCATTCTAGATAGGTGGTTAATAGGTAAGTTTTCAGTTTCTTTTTGACGTTGGAGAATGGATACAGCATCTTGAGGCTCTCATTAAGCTGGTTCCAAATCTTTGGTCCCCTGCATACGACACTTCGAGCGGTACAAGCCAGTAAACGATGTTTACCTGATATCAGATCTAAGTTACGAGTGTTGTGGGCATGCTGGGGATGGTAGATAGGAACCAAGCTACAGAGCCTAAGATTCAGCCTGTAAATGACTTGATAGGTTAAACAAACATGTTTAAAAATATTGAACTCTGTCAGTCTTACGAGATGATATTTATGGAATAGATGTCAAGTGGGGGCATTAAATTTAGACCATGACAGGGCCCATATGATTTTATTTTGCATGGGTTCTAATTTGAGAAGGTAGGTAGGGAAGGTGTTACACCAGATGATATTACAGTAGTTTGGATGTAGTTCAAAGAGAGTTTTATACAGTAATGCACTGTTACGAAAAAATGTTTAAAAACCCAACAAAAAAACCCTAAAATGTACTATGGGTATTGCACCAAATTACTGTAAATTAAACAGTACCTCTGTTGTTTTCAGGTTAAATATACTGATGGCTATTTTTTTTTACAATACAGATCTGACCACAGAACTTTCCTCCAGAAGGACTTATCTTTGTCCATGTGGTGTCAGATAAAACAAAAATTTAGCTGTTTTGCCACAATACCCAGCAACACGTTTGGAGGAGTGCAGCACGGTGGTAGAGGAATTAGTGCATCTGCCTCACAATACGAAGGTCCTGAGTAGTCCTGGGTTCAATCCCGGGCTCGGGATTTTTCTGTGTGGAGTTTGCATGTTCTCCCCGTGACTGCGTGGGTTCCCTCTAGGTCAGGGGTGTCAAACTCAAAAACAGAGTGGGCCAAAATTTAAAACTGAAGAAAGCCGCGGGCCAAGGTTGAACAAATTAACCTTTTAATAGGGACCCAAACAAGTTTTGCATTGAACATTGAACAAGCAAGGCTTATATAACTTTATAGTGACATGCAAAATCGAGCTTCAATTAATAATAATGATAATTAAAAAAAATTAATGCCTCTTTTCTATTTGCAGCCTTCTGAGGTAAATATCAAAACATATGGGTATTTGTTTGGTTGTGTTTATGTTATGTTACAGTGCAGATGTTCTCCCGAAATGTGTTTGTCATTCTTGTTTGGTGTGAGTTCACAGTGTGGCGCATATTTGTAACAGTTGTAAAGTTGTTTATACGGCCACCCTCAGTGTGACCCTTACGGCTGCTGACAAAGTATGCTTGCATTCACTTATGTGTGTGTAATAATTATGCCAGTGGGCCTGTACGCTGTTTGTATGGAGGAAATGCGGACGTGAAGACAGGTCGTAGAGAATGCTAAAGGCAGTGCCTTTACGGCACGCCCTCAATATTGTTGCCCGGGTGAAAATCTGGAGAATGCTTGCCCCGAGAGATTTTCGGGAGGGGCACTAAAATTCGGGAGGATTGGCAAATGTGAGAAATTGTGGTGTTACAGTGGCACCGCTGCTGTGTAATAACGGCGGGCCAGCTGTAATGTTAATTTGATATTGCCTCAAGGGACAAATTAAATTACACGGCGGGCCAAACTTGGCCCGCGGGCCAGAGTTTGACACCCATGCTCTAGGTACTCCTGCTTACTCCCACCTCCAAAGACATGCACCTTGGAATAGGTTGATTGGCAACACTAAATTGGCCCTAGTGTGTGAATGTCAGTGTGAATGTTGTCTGTCTATCTGTGTTGGCCCTGCGATGAGGTGGCGACTTGTCCAGGGTGTACCCCGCCTTCCGCCCGAATGCGGCTAAGATAGGCAACAGCGCCCTCCGTGCCCCCAAAGGGAATAAGCGGTACAAAATGGATGTTTGGAGGAGAAAAGGCGAGGCCTTTAATCCCAGGAACACCACGCCCACCGTCAAGCATGGTGGTGGTAGTATTATGCATATATATATATATATATATATATATATATATAATTTACTGTTACCAGCAACCAGAGCTACGATGTGGCGCTCAATGAAAATGAGTTCGACACCCCTGCTCTCGTCTGGTTTTGTGTCTATACAGCAAATATCTCAAATACACATGTGGCTTTGAGCAATTTAATCTCATAGCTCTATTGATGAAATCATTATCAACTTCATTGCCTTATTTTTCATTAGTTACCCAGGGGACAAAACGATTCCACCATTTAACATTTTGTATCTTTAAAAAATAGATGAGATGCTTCCTCAGGCGTGCCCTTGTGCTCAGGCATGCGCGTCACAGTCTCTACCTCAGACCATTAACCAGACGGAGGAATAAAACGTAAGATTGAGGGGGAGGGGGAGGGAAAGAAGAAGCGATTAGAGGGGGAACAAATATTAATGGAAGTTAAGAAGTGACGAACAAACCCGATTATGACATTAGCCAGCCAATTTAGAGGAGCTCTGTGGAAAGAGAGACTGGTGTTGAAATGCACCAGCGGTCTCTTTGCATTAACAATGGCATTGATTCTGCTGACTCACAGCGTGGGAGAAGAATGGAGCAAATGCATCCATTAACTTCCCTTATAAAGCGAGAGGGATAACGTGATGGGGCCGGAGAATGCAGGCCCACATTCTTGTCTTACTGACAAAACAATCTGGAGATTGTCGGTTTATATAGCTGTATTGTCCCTATTGTATGCACGGAGACTGACAATACGAGCAGAAAAGGTAAACCAGACTTTACGTCTTTCATAGCAGCCTCGCAAACTGGGAGAGTGTCCAAGGCCCCGTTTACACTAAGCCGGATAAAGTTATCCGGGGTAAATCAAACCTAGCCTTATCCGTGTCCATTCGATTGATTGATTGATTGATACTTTTATTAGTAGATTGCAAAGTACAGTACATATTCCGTACAATTGACCACTAAATGGTAACACCCCGATTCGGTCATAGTTGTCACCGATTCTGTTCATAACTTTTATGGACAGAATTTCTAGGCGCAGTCAAAGCATTGAGGGGTTCCGGTTTGGTGGCCGCGGGATTAGGTCTCTGCTTTTTGCAGACGATGTGGTCCTGTTGGCTTCATCTGGCCGGGATCTTCAGCTCTCACTGGATCGGTTCGCAGCCGAGTGTGAAGCGGCCGGAATGAGAATCAGCACCTCCAAATCCGAGTCCATGGTTCTCTCCCGGAAAAGGGTGGAGTGCCATCTCCGGGTTAGGGAGAAGACCCTGCCCCAAGTGGAGGAGTTCAAGTACCTAGGAGTCTTGTTCACGAGTGGGGGAAGAGTGGATCGTGAGATCGACAGGCGGATCGGTGCGGCGTCTTCAGTAATGCGGACGTTGTACCGATCCGTTGTGGTGAAGAAGGAGCTGAGCCGGAAGGCAAAGCTCTCAATTTACCGGTCGATCTACGTTCCTATCCTCACCTATGGTCATGAGCTTTGGGTCATGACCGAAAGGATAAGATCACGGGTACAAGCGGCCAAAATGAGTTTCTTCCGCCGGGTGGCGGGGCTCTTCCTTAGAGATAGGGTGAGAAGCTCTGCCATCCGGGAGGAACTCAAAGTAAAGCCGCTGCTCCTCCACATCGAGAGGAGCCAGATGAGGTGGTTCGGGCATCTGGTCAGGATGCCACCCGAACGCCTCCCGAGGGAGGTGTTTAGGGCACGTCCAACCGGTAGGAGGCCACGGGGAAGACCCAGGACACGTTGGGAAGACTATGTCTCCCGGCTGGCCTGGGAACGCCTCGGGATCCCCCGGGAGGAGCTAGACGAAGTGGCTGGGTTTCCCTGCTTAGGCTGCTTCCCCCGTGACCCGACCTCGGATAAGCGGAAGAAGATGGATGGATGGACGGATGGTAACACCCTAATACGTTTTTCAAGTTGTTTAAGTCGGGGTCCACGTTAATCAATTCATGGTACAAAAATATATACTAACAAGTTAATCATCAGACTATATACATTGAATCCATGCACAACAATGGCATCGTTTAAGAACCCCGCCCCCCTCCGTCCGCCGGCGAAACGCGACCTAGTACGCATTCGTGGAAAATGCAAACGTCATAAATAGGAGTGCGGGAAAAAATCGATTCGAATTTTATCGCGATTCTCACGTTGTGCGATTCAGAATCCATTCTAATTTTTTTAAAAATTGATTTTTTGGGGATTTTTTTAATCAATCCAACAAACCACTACACAGCAATACCATAACTATGCAATCCAATTCCAAAACCAAACCTGACCCAGCAACACTCAGAACTGCAATAAACAGAGCAATTGAGGAGACACAAACACGACACAGAACAAATCAAAAGTAGTGAAACAAAAATGAATATTATCAATAACACTATCAATAATAGTTATAATTTCAGTCTAGCAGTGATTAGAAAAACCCTCATTGACATTAGGGATTAACATTAGATATTTATCCAAATTTAAAAAAAGAACAATAGTGTCACAGTGGCTTACACTTGCATCGCATCTCTAAGCTTGACAACACAGTGTCCAAAATATTTTCACAAAGATAAAGAAAGTCATATTTTTGGTTCGTTTAATAGTTAAAACTAATTTAAATTATTGAAATCAGTTGATAAAACAGCCCCGCTACAACCAAACTCTTCTGGGCGTATAATGTAGCCCAGGAGAGTTCGGGATACATGGTATTCTGGGTATTTGTTCTGTTGTTTATGTTGTGTTACAGTGCGGATGTTCTCCCGAAATGTTTGTCATTCTTGTTTGGTGTGGGTTCACAGTTTGGCGCATATTAGTAAGAGTGGTAAAGTTGTTCATATCACAACCCTCAGTGTAACCTGTATGGCTGTTGAGCAAGTATGCCTTGCAGTCGCTTGTGCGTTGAGTCAGCCGCCGCCCACTAGATGTGGCCGGCCATAACTCACATAGCATAGTATTAAAGTGGACGCGACAACATGGTCGAGAGGACATTTAAGGCATTGCCATCACAGCACGCCCTCAATATTGTTGTCCGGGTGAAAATCTGAGAACGTTATCCTGGGGAGAGGCACTGAAACTCGGAAAACCTCCCGGAAAAATGAGGGGGTCGGCAAGTATGCAGCTGAGCCACATCAGAGTGAAACCAAGAGCCGCATGCGGCTCCGGAGTCGCGGCTTACCGACCCCGGATCTACAGAGATACAAAGAATTGCTAGTGCAACATCCAGTAGACACATGTAGAAGAGTTGTTTCTTTCATTCAAAAATGTCAGGTTAATTTGTATACTTAGCAAACTCATCCCTGATCTGGCATGCGGGCCGTACGTTTGACACCCCTGGTTTAAGGGGTTAAAGGACTTAGTGTGGACATGGCCTTAAAGCGGAAAGACTGATCATATTCAGATAAGACGTATAGAAGGGGCGGTACTGAGATGCTTTCTGCTATTCTTGCACTTTTCATCCAGCCTACTGCCTCTTCACTGTCAACTTGCATTCCTCAACCCAAACTGCTGCTGCACGCTCCCATAGGAGTCACGGGGGCCTTGTCAGGCTGGCCAATCAGCAGCACCCCGAGGCTAGTTGAAAGCCCTGCTGGCATGCCCAAGGCGGGCCGAGTCCAACCAATCAGTTAAAGGCCGGACTTGAAAGAAGCGCCGTGTTTGGCTCTGGGAGTTGCCCGGGCTGCCAATGGGAGTCCAGAAGCGAGTAAGGGTGGTTCAGAAGCGAAGCTGCCAGTGAGGTCAGAGTGGTGAAGGGCAGACTGACAGTTATTTAGTGAGAGGCTGAGCTCTGTGTCAGCCGCAGAGGCACTCAGCCTTTGTACTACTGGGCCGCGTCTAATGGGACTGTCACCTTCTAATTGTCCAACTGGGAATACCGGGAATGACACACCCTCCCAGAGAGAGGCGCCAAACAGCATCGGAAAAGGCTTTTTTTTTTTCTACACACACTTCCATTCATGAAATGGACCTGTCCGTGTGTCAGTGCTTGTATTTTCAAATATGTTTTATTTATATGTTCAGCAATGTGTAGAACAGAGTTGTACGGTATATCGGTTTTAGTATAGTAGCGCCATACTTGCCAACCCTCCCAGATTTTCCAGGAGACTCCCGAAATTCAGCGCCTCTCCCGAAAACCTCCTGGGACAAATTTTCTCCCGAAAATCTCCTGAAATTCAGGCAGAGCTGGAGGCCACGCCCCCCCCCCCCAGCTCCATGCGGACCTGAGTGACGTGTACAAAGAGTGTGTCTGCCCAATGACGTTATAACTGTAGAATGATCGAGGGCGAGTACTTGGTTTCTTATGTGGGTTTATTGTTAGGCAGTTTCATTAACGTCCTCCCAGCGCGGTAAAACAAGACACAACAACAGCAGTCCGAATTCGTCTACCGTAAAGAAGTTTGTCTGCCAAACAGCAATGTGTTGTGACACTCTTAAACAGGACAATACTGCCATCTAGTGTACATGCATATGGTTATAAAAACAAGGATGGAATATTCAACCCTCAACTCAGCAATGAGTAGATGAGTGTTATGTGAGTGTAAATGTGTAAATAAATGAACACTGAAATTCAAGGATTCCTTCCTTATATATATATATATATATATATATATACATACATACTATATATATATATACATACATACTATATATATATATATATATATATATATATATATATATACATATATATATATAGATATGTATATATACATATAGATCTATATGTATATATCTATATGTATATATATATACATATAGATCTATATGTATATATATATCTATATATATATAGATATATATATAGATATATATATATCTATATATATATATATATATATATATATATATATATATATATATATATATATATATATATATATATATGTCTTGATTGAATTATCCAGAGAATAGTGCTCGATACCGTGGTAGAGCGCAATATGTAGGTGTGGGAAAAATCACAAGACTACTTCATCTCTACAGAACTGTTTCATGAGGGGTTCCCTCAATCATCAGGAGAAATCTCCTGAAATCTCCTGATGATTGAGGGAACCCCTCATGAAACAGTTCTGTAGAGATGAAGTAGTCTTGTGATTTTTCCCACACCTACATATATACATATATATATATATTTTTTTTTTTTATTATTATTTTTTTTTTTCTTTGGTCCGGAGGACACGACCTCCACAGTTCCCCAAAAAAATTTGAAATTTGGACTCGTCAGACCACAGAACGCTTTTCCATTTTGCGTTAGTCCATCTTAGAGGATCTCGGGCCCAGAGAAGCCGGCGGCGTTTCTGGATGTTGTTGATAAATGGCTTTCGCTTTACATAGTAGAGCTTTAACTTACACTTACAGATGTAGCAACAAACTGTATTTAGTGAAAGTGGTTTTCTGAAGTGTTCCTGAGCCCATGTGGTGATATCCTTTCGAGATTGATGTCGGTTTTTGATACAGTGCTGTCTGAGGGATCGAAGGTCACGGTCATTCAAAGTGTGTTTCCGGCCATGCCGCTTACGTGGAGTGATTTCTCTAGATTCTCAGAACCTTTTGATGATATTATGGAGCCTCGATGTTGAAATCTCTAAATGTCTTGCAATTGCACTTTGAGAAACGTTGTTCTTAATCTGTTTGACTATTTGCTCACACAGTTGTGGACAACTGGCACTCACCGAGGGTGGACGCTCCCCTTTCCTCTCCCTTATCTCTCCTGCTTGCTTCTTTGTTTTGTCTGGTCTTAACTTTCATGTTGCCTCTTTTTGCACTGCTCTCCAAATCTAAACATTGGAACTATTTAACTGGCCTCAACAAAATTGACAAGATCTTGGGCTTGGGGGAACTTGCTGTCGTGACGAAGCGGTTGTTGCTGGAGACACGGCGAACTCTTGGGAGAAGAAGGAGGGCCGAGTGCCTGGCGACCCTTTTCTGTCGAGGACGTGAAGATATACACCTATTCGGAATTATGACAACAGGACATCTGCTGATTGGAGTAAGCGTCGCTCTGGTTTGTCGACAAATTGGAAGTTCCCGGTAGTTTTCAAAGTACCCCAAAGCTGCCACAAATGATTGGAGGATGCAGGAAGAACTGTGGATTACATCGGACTGTCTATCCCGCAGTTTTTGAGGACCAGTCATAGACAATTTAGGAGTGAAAAGCAAATTTTATTTTCACTCGCATACAAATCATTTTAACTAGTATTGTTTCCCTGGCTTCGAGACTCTCCCGAAGATCACTGCAGGAAGACACAACAGACTCCGTTTTTTGTCTCTGATGGACACACCTGTTGTTGTGAACTTTGGACTAGCGACGGCAAATACATCAAGGCCGCGGAACACACACACACACACACACACACACACACACACACACACACACACAAAATAAAAAATATATACGCCACACATACACCCTCCTGTCCCCCAATCCAACGGCCTCGACGCAAATCCCGTAGGGGTGATAAATGGATGGTCAGCGCCCGAGAGCTGCGAACTACCACCATGACCTTGAACTACCTTCCCTCTGTTGCTAAATATCTCGAAAAGTATATGTGCTTTGCTATGGAGGTTTTTTCTCACTCCGAACTGGGCCCCCTTAGGAGCCCAGTCTGGATTGTAATTTTTTACTCATCCTTCCCCAGCGTTTACCTTTTTCCCACCTTTTACGGGGCGCCTTATGGCGACCCATCAGCGTTCTTGTTCTGTAACCCTGTACACTGTTTGTTTGTCTGATCTTGAACAGGTTTGTGCTGAAAACAAAGTTTCGTTGTAATTGTTGCAATGACAATAAAGACCTACCTACCTAAAGGGTGTACCTCACCCCATCCTTTCTTGTGAAAGACTGAGCATTTTTTGGAAAGCTGTTTTGATACCCAATCATGGCATCCACCTGTTCCCAATTAGCCTGCACACTCGTGTTTGATGAGGATTCCTCAACGTTATCAGTATTTATTGCCACCTTTCCCAACTTCTTTATCACGTTTTGCTGGCATCAAATTCTAAAGTTAATGCTTATTTGCAAAAAAAAAAAATGTTTATCAGTTTTGACATCAAAAATGTTGTCTTTGTAGCATATTCAACTGAATATGGGTTGAAAATGATTTGCAAATCATTTTATTCCTTTTATATTTACATCCAACACAATTTCCCAACTCATATGGAAACGGGGTTTGTATTAAAGGGGTCTAAAGGGTTATATTATGATTTTATATTTCTACATTTAAAACAATTCCTCGTAATGGTGGTTCTGGTTAAAATATTGCATAGGTTATGTTTTATAGACCATCTTTCTTCAAGCTGCTTTCTGACCATCTCCTCAATAGGCGGCGGGGATGTACATCGTAGCCCAAAAGAGTTAGGGCTGCGTGGGATTCTGGCTATTTGTTCTGTTATGTTTATGTTGTGTTACGGTGCGGATGTTCTCCCAAAATGTGTTTGTCATCCTTGTTTGGTGTGGGTTCACAGTGTGGCACATATTTGTGACAGTCTTAAAGTTGTTTATACGGCCAGCCTCAGTGTGACCTGTATGGCTGTTGATCAACTATGTCTTGCAGTCGCATACTGCGTCTACAGAAGCCAAATACAACATGTGGCTGGGCTGGCACGCTGTTTGTACAGGTTGTAGAGAAAGCTGAAGGCAGTGACTCCACGGTGTCCCCTTAATATTGTTGTTTGGGTGAAATTCGGGAGAATGATTACCCCTGGAGGGGCACTGAAAATTGGGAGTCTCCCGGAAAAATCGAGGGTATACAAGTATGACGTTGTAAAGCGCCGTCCATATAAAAATTATGGGCCGCACCAACATAAATTTTTCATATTAAGATGCGGGCCGCAAAATAACATCTCGCGGGCCGCATTTGGCCCGTGGGCCGCATGTTTGAGACCCTTGATCTACACGATTGTGTAGAGCACAGCTATTTAACTGGCGGCCCTTGGGCCAAATCCGGGAATGACATGAGACCGGGCCATGAGTCCAGTTAAAAAAACTATGAAAAGAGTACATTTTTAGAGCAGATTCCCTGAAGGGAATAAGCGGTAGAATATGGATGGATGGATGGATTCCCTAACACACTAAAGTGCTGCTTTGTCAAGGATTTTTGGCTATCAGCCAGCACTGTTAACTGAACTGCCACTTTAAGAGTGCTATTGTCTTGCATGAAGGCAGTTTAATTTCATATTTTTTATGTGACTTTGAAGTTATATCTACCCCCGAAGGGATGACTTTGAATTGTATGACTTTGATGGCATTCCACTTCACTTTATCGACATAACATTTATTTTCAGCAAAGACGATCCAACACCCAAACTTTGCTTCCACAGTAGGTCAAAATATTCATCTTTTCAAAAGAGATCAGCTTACATGTTTGAAGCAAATGTGTCAATTTGTTTTTGTTTGATTAAATATTGCCAAATGAGGTGATTGCTAAATATTTAACACCCCAACAGGTTTCTCCTCATGGTATTATTTAAGAGCACAATGATGATGAGGCTATTCAAAATAATGAGCACAAACAAACCATGCCAAGGCGCTAATAACCCGGAAACCTGAGAGCCTTTGTTTTTTTTTTTTCCCTGACAAGAATGTGATGGCTTGATCAAATAGAAATCAATTTGGAGAACACAGCCGTTAAAAAAGTCCTCCAAAATCCAGTCAGTTATCCTGTTAGCCATTAATTGTCACCCTGAACATGGTCTCCTTTTGCAGTACGTTAACGTTTTGACTTCTTCGTCTGTTAGTGAACTAGGAAATGTCCTGAAACATGTTGTGGAGGGGGGGCTTGGCCTGCGGGCCTGCCGCGGAACGGCCTCGAAGACAGCGACAGGTGAGTGGATGGCCCAGGTGGGCCTGGTTATTTAATCTCCTGTCGCCTTTATCAGCAGCAGCCGTAGTGAGACAGGCTGTTGGAGCTGGAGTGGGAGCAAGAGAGGGACGCAGAAGAACATTTGGCTGAAAAGCAAAACACTAGCACATTGTGATGGAAATAAAACAGTGTTGTAACCCTAATCTGGCCTCTCTTGAAAGTGTTTGGTGATCCGAGGAACCTACGGGATGGCAACTTCCACACATGTGTTAGGTTCTACATGCACACATACACAGAACGGCCCTAAATAGTGTTCCTTAAACGCAGTGTCAATCCCTAAATTTTGTTATTATTCCAGGTAAATTAGACAACGGAGAGGAATCTTTTCAAATACTCTGGGCCTGATCCAATAAGGTTTGCATTTATTAAAATATGTGCAAACTTGATAAGGCAAGCAAAGCTGATATACTAAACTTAAGTTTGAGTTTGTATTTTTTTTCGAACACGCATGCATAAAAAATGATACGTGACAATTTCTAGTCTCTCTATTCAACATGTTCGAAAAGAAGTAGGAGGAATCATTCACAATGTCAATGTTTTTTATGCATTCTAATTTGTAATATATGACAGTTTTAGGTGCATAACAATGGAGCTAATAGAAGTCCTCTATCGCGTTTATAAAGCGCTCTTATAAAAACATCCAAAAACCACCAACGAAACTGTTACTTATTTTTAGGAACTACTTTTAGTTATCCATTGACCACAGAAAAGGTAACGATCATACTGACATATTGAGCAGGTGAGCTGCTGCATCGCCTCTGAAGTTGGCAAAATCTAATTGTAGATTATATTGTAAAATATGCCTCTCACTTATAACGTAGAAGGTTGTGGCCATAAACCGAGAAGTTTATTTTTGCACCCATCTTTTCTTTCTTTTTTTAACCTGCATGAGGATTATGGCTAAATCTTCATCTAAACAGGAATACATCAACATCCTATCAGTCAACATTGTACAGTAAGTGATTGTTTTATTATGTCCATAGTTTGTATTTCTGGTTTAGCACTTAGCAATACTGCTACATAATGGTTTAGTGTTTCACTAAAACTGGAACTTTTCACCCAGCTTCTAAAACTTATAGTTCAGTATCCTTATATCCAGGCACAAAACTATACGGTTCTGGATCAATTGTCCCTAAGCAGTCGTTGTTGGCTCTCATGAAGTCTGCCATGATTAGTAATAGTTGTTGTTGTGCCATATGCTTAAAATGAGCAAAAAAAACCCGCAAATATTACATGGTATTATGAATGTGCCGGTTACTACATTACATATAAACACACAAGGCATGTATATAAATCATTGTTGGATGTTTTTAGAGCGTATTAAAGGCAAAAAAAGCAAATTACTCTTAGGTTACTCCTTATAGCATTCATTTATGAATTGAAACACATACAAAAGAAATACATATTGAGAATAATAGGCAACTGTGGAGAGACGGAGCCGATGAGCCGAGAGTGGGGTAGGACCAACAGCGGTCCTACTCAAGATGGCGGCCAGGAGGCGGAGTGTGCGAAAGAAGCGGAGTTACGGGGAGCGACGCTGCAGCAATCCGAGTCAGGTGTGTAAACCACACACCTGCTCTCAATCCCTGCATCTTCTCCTGCAGTTTAAAAGGGGAGAAGGAGGAGCGATCGGGGCAGAAGACCATAAGAGAAACTGCAACAGACGACGACGACGAGAGAGACAAGACCAGAGATGAGCCCTCGAGGAAGACGCAGCCACCGGCCACCGAAAGGCGAGCCGAGACGAGCAGAAAAGGAGGTCGCGCTAGAAATTGGCGTGACCGACTGGGACCAAACAAGGTTTATTTAAACAATAAACAAGTGTCAAACCTGCTCTGATGCGTCTTGTAGATGGTCCATGCAACCCGCACGATGACGGCTGGAAACCTGTCACAGCAACATTCACAAAATATTGCAGCTCTCCTTTAAACGCAAAAAATATGATGGTATTGTCATTTGCACTTTCATTTTATTGACAATTTGGTTAAAAAACATTAATTATAGTATATACATTTATTTTTTTGTCAGATATTTATGAGTCACTTCTTATGCAGTGTATTTGGTTATTACGTATTTTTATAATCATCCTGACTTATAGCTTGGTTTGTAGAGTGGCCGTGCCAGCAACTTGAGGGTTCCAGGTTCGATCCTACTCACTGCCGTTGTGTCCTTGGGCAAGACACTTTACCCACCTGTTCCCAGTGCCACCCACACTGGTTTAAATGTAACTTAGATATTGGGTTTAACTATGTAAAAGCGCTTTGAGTCACTAGAGAAAAGCACTATATAAATATAAATCACTTAACTTCACACTTCACTTAAGACTCAGGTTTATATTAGATTAGATAGATTAGATAGTACTTTATTTATTCCGTCAGGAGAGTTCCTTCAGGAAAATTACAATTTTCAGCACAATCCCATTCAAGATCAGACAAACATTACAGGGAGACAGAACAGGATCGCTGACGGGTCTGCCGGCTTCCAGCGCCCCTTACAAAAAAGATGAGATACAGGTAAACGGGGGGGAGATGGGAGAAAAGAATAGAAGATTAAAATAAAATTTAAAAAAATCGGTCTTAGCCTGGGCCCTGGAGTGGGGGTGCAGACTGAGGCCAAGGGAAAAAAACAATAACTCATAGCCATAGTACACATCCCTCTTCCATGTGTGTAAGAGGGAAGCATCAAACATCAAAGAACACAGAGGACATTAAAGACATTAAAGCAGCAGATACAACCAGACACTATGTGTGACTATATGTGAAATAAATGATATCTGTGATTAATAGATGTTTCCATATCATTTGACAAAGTTGTAAATCGGTTGGTTTTGATTATTGAATATGAATAAAATCATATCTGGGCCCCACCGTAGTGAAAAAGTTGGGCCCCAAGATCGAAAGGGTTAAGAACCCCTCGTGTTGAGTCCCAAAAAAAAATCAGGAAGTGAGGCAAATATAGCATGGCATCAATTGTTCCTCCTCTTGGAGGAGAAATGCGGCTAATATTGAATACACATAATGTGCCATGAGACATACAAATACAAATTAAATACACAGAGGACATAAATAACTAATGGGAATTAAATCAGCTCTAATATAGCTACAAATGAAGCATAATGATGCGATATGTACATACAGCTAAACTAAATGGCATGTTAGCATCAATTAGCTTGCAGTCATGCAGGGACCAAAATGCCTGATTAGCACTCCACACAAGTCACTAACCCCAACGAAGCACACCTTTGTGCATTCACACACAGCATAAAATGTTTGGTGAACAAAATGAGACAAAGAAGGAGCCGCATAAAACAAGTCTTACTTTGGCAGCGTCGAAAAGGGTTGTACAAACTGTCGGTGAGTTCAAGGACAACTGAAATTAGTGGGACAAAACAGCGCTCACAAAATACTCTCATCAATTTGTGTCATGTTTGTCGTAAAGAAACCATCCATCCATCCATTTTCTACCACTTATTCCCTTTGGGGTCGCTGGTGCCTATCTCAGCTACAATCGGGCGGAAGGCGGCGTAGACCCTGGACAAGTCGCCACCTCATCGCAGTAGAGAAACCATATTAAAACAAAAAATTATATTTTTTCCACTAATTTTTTCCATTTTCACACATTTCTGGCGCTATAGAGCCGCCCGATTGGGTGCCGACCCCCGTCTTGGAACAATCAAGGGCGTATTTATAGTTGAAGATCTGGGGATTAGCACAGATGAGTGATTGATTTCTTGAAAATTGGTGATTTTTTATTTTTTATTTTATTTATTTTTTTAATTATGCCGCATCTCAACTATTACATTTCATACAGCACTGGAATACACTCATAAAATAAAATGTTTTTTTTTAAAGCCAAGTGTATTACATGTAACTACAGAGACACATTTGTGTCTTTTTATGCAATCAAACAAAAACAAAACTTGCCCAAAAATATATACCGTATTTCCTTGAATTGCCACCGGGGCGCTAATTAATTTAAAACCTCTTCTCACTCCTGCGCTTGCCAAAGGCATGCGGTAAAAGTAAGCATGCTCTAACTATTCTAAAACCTCTTCTCACTCCGGCACTTACCAAAGGCATGCAGTAAAAATTTGAGTGTGATGTAAGCTTGGACCTTGAATCCTACTGAATAGCTCTTTATCTTCTTCCCTTTAAGCGATTTCAAATTACCGGTATTGAAATCAGCCTCCTCCATTTTGAAAATGATGACAGGGTAAGTGTCACTCGTGACGTCACGGGTTTGACCAGGCGGTAATACTAAGCATGCGCTAATTATTTTGCGAAGCATACTATATGCCCTGCGGCAATTCAAGGAAATACGGTACATTATTTTGCCCTCGTATCAAAACTTTACTGATGCTCAGCCAACATTCGGTAAACCGGTTACATCCAACAATTTTCAAACAACATTCACCAACATGAATCATCGCCCGTTTTAAGACAGCTGCTGTTATTGTCAATCTGTTTGAGGTACTTTTTGTTTCAAGAAACATCTGACTATGCATGTTTGCATTCTTCCCACGCCCAGCAGGGTCATGAAGAGCTCCTGTGGAAGTGATTCTTCTTCAGGGGAGGCTCAGGTAGGCTCTTTCAAGGCTACTTTACGCAGCTGGTGCCTCTCTGTTGGACTCAGGTACAGCACGTTATTTTGGAGTTTTTTTACCCCCCCCTCGAGTAAAATTTAGATTTGGGACTTTTCAGAACGTCCTCAAACGCTCCCTATGTCTAGCATTAAAATATTACTGTTGGTACAAAATACGGCTACTAGACTTTTTGACAAGAACAAGAAAGTTTGATCATGTTACCGTTTGATACTGTTCACTTAAGATATGACTTTAAAGGCCTACTGAAATGAGATTTTCTTATTTAAACGGGGATAGCAGGTCCATTCTATGTGTCATACTTGATCATTTCGCGATTTTGCCATATTTTTGCTGAAAGGATTTATCCACGATAAAGTTCGCAACTTTTGGTCGCTAATAAAAAAGCCTTGCCTGTACCGGAAGTAGCAGACGATGTGCACGTGACGTCACTGGTGTGAGGGCTCATCACAGCCTCACATTGTTTATAATGTGAGCCACCAGCAGTAAGAGCAATTCAGATCCAAGAAAGAGACAATTTCCCCATTAATTTGAGCGAGGATGAAAGATTCGTGGATGAGGAAAGTTAGAGTGAAGCACTAATAAAGATTTTTTTTTAAAAAGATAAGGCGACGACTCCAGGCGGCGGCAGTGGGAGTGTTTCAGTTGTAATTAAACACATTAACTAGGATAATTCTGGAAAATCCCTTATCTGCTAATTGTTAATAGTATTTTAGTGAGATTATAGTCATACCTGAAAGTCGGATGGCTGCGGTGAACGCCAGTGTCTCTGAGAGAAGCCGAGGAGCCAAGTTCACAGCTGATTTTTCGAGCTGCAGGATGAGGTCGCGTAATCCACTGAAGTCTCCGGTAAGAGCCAACTTAATATTACAATTTTCCCATCCAAAAACTTGCTGGTTGACGTAGAGAAACATGTTCGCTTGACCGCATTATGTTAAAGCTTCACAACAAACACAGAAACACCGGCTGCTAAAGGCAGCTGCAATCTACCGCTTTCCACCAACAGCATTCTTATTTGCCGTCTCCATTATTAATTGAACAAATTGTGAAAGATTCAGCAACACAGATGTCCAGAATACTGGGTAATTGCGCGATAAAAAGCAACGACTTTTAGCCGTAAGTGGTGCTGGGCTAATATGTCCCCTCCAACCATTAACGTCACAAACACGCGTCATCATACGGGTCATCATTCCGCTACGTTTTCAACAGGAAACTCCGCGGGAAATTTTAAATTGTAATTTAGTAAACTGAACCGGCCGTATTGGCATGTGTTGCAATGTTAATATTTCATCATTGATATATAAACTATCAGACTGCGTGGTCGGTAATAGTGGGTTTCAGTAGGCCTTTAAGGTTTTACTACTTATGTGTAAAATACTTAAAAGTCTAGCTCTATCTTATCTTGCTGATTGTATTGAACCATATGTCCCGGCAAAAAATCTGTGTTCTAAGAACTCCGGCTTATTAGTGATTCCCAGAGCCTGAAAAAAGTCTGCAGGCTATAGAACGTTTTCTATTCGGGCGCCAATACTCTGGAATGTTCTACACAGTTAGAGAAGCTACCTCAGTAGAAGCATTAAAGTCCCATCTTAAAACTCATTTGTATAAACCGTGCGTCGGTTGAGGTGGGCAGGGTTGGGGCGGGCGGGGTTTGGTGCTGGCGGGGGTGTATAATGTAGCCCGGAAGAGTTAGGGATGCATGTGATTCTGGGTATTTGTTCCGTTGTGTTTATGTTGTGTTACAATGCGGATGTTCTCCCAAAATGTGTTTGTCATTCTTGTTTGGTGTGGGTTCACAGTGTGGCACATATTAGTAAGAGTGTTAAAGTTGTTTATATCACAACTCTCAGTGTAACCTGTATGGCTTACAGTCGCTTTCGTGCGCTGGCAGAGGTTGCATACTACATGTGACCGGCTGGCACGCAGATAGCATTGTGTAAAAGCGGGAGCGACAACATGTTTTGGAGGACTGCAAAGGCATTTGCCAGCAGGGCAGGCCCTCAATATTATCGATTAGGAGAAAATCGGAGCATTTTGGCCCAGGGTGATGTCTGGGAGACGCATTAAACTCTGGAAGTCTCTCGGGATAATCGGGGGCCGGCAATTATGCAGCTGAGCCACATTAGAGTGACCAAAGAGCCGCAGGTTGCCGACCCCTGCACTGGCTGTTCAAAGTCAGGACCCGGGGTGGACCACTCATCTGTGCATCAGTTGGGGACGTCTCTACGCTGCTGACTTGTATCCACTCAAGATGATCCCCCGCTGGCCCCACTATGGCCTGGACTCTCACACTATTAACTAGATCCACTCAACGCCCATTGCACTGGTCGCCCAGGGGAAGGGGTCCCTACATCTGTGGTCCCCTCCAAGGTTTCCTATTGTATCCCATTGGGTTGAGTTTTTTCTTGCCCTGATGTGGGATCTGAGCCGAGGATGTCATTGAGGCTTGTGCAGCCCTTTGAGACACTTGTGATTAAGGGCTACATAAATATTTGTTTCATTGATTGACATATTAGCATTCCTTAGATTCCTCTGCATGTTTTGATGCTTAGTATAAGTGAGCCTTTTGACTGAGTTTCTCGTAATCAACTAACATGATACGCAGACAGAGTAATTAATATATTGATCTGAGACACAACAGTTAGAAACTGCTGAGAAAAATTAAAACCAAAAAAAAAAAGAACATTCTGATGATAATGTGGACTTCAGCTCTGCCTTCAACACCATCCACCCTGGACTGCTACGAGACAAGCTCTACCAGGTCAGCGTGCCCGACTCCCTCTGCAGTTGGATCAACGACTTCCTGACAGACTGAAGACAGCACATGCGGCCTGGGAAGATTGTCTCGGACAGTCGAACCCCTTGCTCTTCTCCCTGTATACCAGTGGTTCTCAAAATTTTTTTGTCATCCCCCACTTTGGACAAGGTGGAGTTTTCGAGACCCACCTGCCCCCATCGCCCCAACAGAACGCTAATGCCAAGCTTAACATTTTCAAATTTATTGAACATCTGGTAACATTCAAGTTGTATACATTAAAACTCAATAACATGAAATAACATCAAGTTCAATAAGAAATAAAATAACTACCCTGCCAGTTGTCTTTGAAAGAAATCAAGTGGCTTATTAACGTGATTGGGGTGTGTGGTCTCCAAATGTTTTTTTAATTTGTTGGGTCTCATGCTGTCTGCTGCTAGCGGTTTTAGACACAGAACACACAGGGGTCTCTCCTCTGCCCCCACCACTGTTGCCGTGAATCTAAGAGCAAGATACCCTTCGTCATATTTTCTTTTCGGTTGGCTTTTTGGTTGATCAAGCCCGTCAGATTTTTGTTTCTCTGCAGGCTCTGGCTCTGGCTCTGGTTCTGGCTCGACGACCTTTGAGGTGCGAGTCAAAAATGTATCCATTTTGTGTAATTGTGGTCCACACATTAGCCTGCTACCCATCCGCGTGAAAGATTGTTCCGCTTAGCCCCGCCCCCATTAGTTACTGTTGCTATGTCTGTCAAACTTTCGCTCCTACCTAGAAATTTAAAGCCTAGACGAAAAATAAGTAATTTACATTTATTTATATAGCGGATTTCACAGACAGAATCACAGTGATCTACAGTGTGTATAGAAAATGAAAGCATAGTAAAAAAAAAAAATCTAAGAAAATAATAAAAACTAAAAATAAAAATACATTCTAGTGGAATTGCCTCCCGTTTCTCGCGCCCCACCTGTCATGTCTCCATTCCCCACCAGTGGGGCCTGCCCCACACTTTGAGAAACGCTGCTGTATACAAACTGTTGCACCTCCAGTCACTAGTCCGTAAAGCTGCTCAAGATTGCGGACGACAGTAACCTCATCGGGCTCATCTCGGATGGCGACGAGTCCGCCTAGAGGAGAGACGTAGATCGGCTGGCATCCGGGTGCAGCCTCAACAACCTGGAGCTGAACGCCCAGAAAACAGTGGAGATAATCAAGGACTTCAGGAAAGTCATAGCCCCACAATACCTATTCACCCTGAATGACTCTCCCACCCCTGTCTCAATTGTGGACTCCTTCCGTTTCTTGCGCACCACCATCACTCAGGACCTCAAGTGGGAGCCGACCATTAGCGCCCTCATCAAAAAGGCCAAAAAGGCCCGGGAAGATTGTCTCGGACAGTTGAACCACAAACACTGGGGACTCTTCAGTGTTGTGCACTTTCCCCCTTGCTCTTCTCCCTGTTTACAAACTGTTAAACCTCCAGTCACTAGTCCGTAAAACTGCTCAAGTTTGCGGACAACACTAACCTCGTCGGGCTCATCTCGGATGGCGACGAGTCCGCCTAGAGGAGAGATGTAGATCAGCTGGCATCCTGGTGCAGCCTCAACAACCTGGAGCTGAACGCCCAGAAAACAGTGGAGATGCTCATGGACTTCAGGAAAGTCACAGCCCCACAATCCCCCCTCACCCTGATTGACTCTCCCACCCCCGTCTCAATTGTGGACTCCTTCCGTTTTTTGGGCACCACCATCACCCAGGACCTCAAGTGGGAGCCGACCATTAGCTCCCTCATCAAAAAGGCCCAACAGAGGATGTACTTCCTGCGGCAACTGAGGAAACTTAAGGTGCCGACCGAGATGCTGCTGCAGTTTTTGTTAGAATAACTATGTATATATTATCACACTAACTTTAGTATGCTTAAAGTCTGTTGCTTTAGTTATTAGCTATTGTTCTCAAGTTAGACTTTTTCTAATCTATGCAAGGACAAAACTTCTTGTCTTAAGGGGTGGCCTCTGCAACAGATGTTATCTTTGTTTTAGCCCGCTAACAGCCAAGGACTTCAAGGACCTGAACGAAGATAAGATGACAGCACGCAGACGAGACAGAGACTTCAAGGACCTCAACGAAGATAAGATGACAACACGCAGACGAAGCGGGGACAAGGCAAAATCACAAGGCCCCCAGCCCATTCCGTCACGTACTGTGCGTCCTGGACCTGCTTTGCATAATATATGTGACCACTCCTTTTAGAGGCGGCCTCAGTGATCAATCAATCAATCAATCAATGTTTATTTATATAGCCCCAAATCACAAATGTCTCAAAGGACTGCACAAATCATTACGACTACAACATCCTCGGAAGAACCCACAAAAGGGCAAGGAAAACTCACACCCAGTGGGCAGGGAGAATTCACATCCAGTGGGACGCCAGTGACAATGCTGACTATGAGAAACCTTGGAGAGGACCTCAGATGTGGGCAACCCCCCCCTCTAGGGGACCGAAATCAATGGATGTCGAGCGGGTCCAACATGATACTGTGAAAGTTCAATCCATACTGGCTCCAACACAGCCGCGAAAGTTCAGTTCAAGCGGATCCAAGACAGCAGCGAGAGTCCCGTCCACAGGAGACCATCTCAAGCGGAGGCGGGTCAGCAGCGTAGAGATGTCCCCAACCGATACACAGGCGAGCGGTCCATCATGGGTCTCGATTCTGGACAGCCAGTACTTCATCCATGGTTATCGGACCGGACCCCCTCCACAAGGGAGGGGGGGACATAGGAGAAAGAAAAGAAGTGGCAGATCAACTGGTCTAAAAAGGAGGTCTATTTAAAGGCTAGAGTATACAGATGAGTTTTAAGGTGAGACTTAAAGGCTTCTACTGAGGTAGCATCTCGAACTGTTACCGGGAGGGCATTCCAGAGTACTGGAGCCCGAACGGAAAACGCTCTATAGCCCGCAGACTTTTTTTGGGCTCTAGGAATCACTAATAAGCCGGGGTCTTTTGAACGCAGATTTCTTGCGGGGACATATGGTACAATACAATCGGCAAGATAGGCTGGAGCTAGACCGTGTAGTATTTTATACGTAATTAGTAAAACCTTAAAGTCACATCTTAAGTGCACAGGAAGCCAGTGCAGGTGAGCCAGTACAGGCGTAATGTGATCAAACTTTCTTGTTCTTGTCAAAAGTCTAGCAGCCGCATTTTATACCAACTGTATTCTGTGATGTTGACTATGGAACTCTAAATAAAAAGAGGGACGCGGGAGCTGAACCTTAGAACGTAGGGCGAGACTGTGACTAAGTGTTCAGCACCGTGTGTTCTCCTCATGAGCTATATTGAACTCTGTCTCTGCTTGGTTCCTTGCTTCTTGTCTGATTAATAGATGTCATCAGTGTTTGAACCTGACAGTTTTACTCAGCCATCATCGAGTCCATCCTCACCTCCTCCATCACCGTGTGGTTCCCCGGCGCCACAGTCCAGGATAACCTTCGACTGCAGCGCATCGTACCCCTCTAGGACCTGTTCTCCTCCAGGTCCAAGAGCCGTGTGGGTCGGATCACAGCTGACTCTTCTCACCCTGGACACAAAATATTCTCCCCTCTCCCCTCAGGCAGGAGACTACGGTCCATCCAGACCAACACTTCCGGCCACCTGAACAGTTTTTTCCCTTCGGCCATCAGGCACATGAACAATAACAAGATCTGATAGGTCAGTTACAGCTCTTTTTATTACCTATTCTGTGTTATATGTGTTTTATTTTGCACCATTGCACCGAGAAAAAATCCTAGTTTGTGAACCCCTTCTCAAACAATGGCAATAAAAACTATTCTAATTCTGATTCTGATATTTTTTTCTATAGTACAATCTGTACATTTGCACATACAGTTGCAGAGGAGTCAAAATAGAAACTTGGAAATGAGGCTGGCGAGTGTTAATTCAACTCCCAACATCTAACGCTCAAGATGATAGAGGGGAATTAAGGAGTTTCCATTTCTCAGTGAGGGCACCGCCGTCTGGTTCCTTCTCTGGCACTCCATCTTATGTGTGTTTTGTTCCAGTGCTCGAGAAGGAAAATCTGCCCTCATGCCAACACACTCGGGAAAGGCGATTTCTGTAATGCGGCGATGTAAGCCTCGAAGTACAAATGGGCGTGAGGGACTTTATGTGCGTATTTGTGTGTGTGTGCTGAAAATGCCAGCTGAAAAGCTGCATGTCTGTCTGGGTGACTGATAAGAAGCCGGCAGTAAGGACAGTTTAGAGCGGCAGTAGCACAAGCCAACGAACCTCTGTGAGGTTTTGTTACCCGTCCGAATCGTTCGATACAGAGTTTTCCAAATTGCCGTAGTGGAGAAACAACACAAAAACATTAAAGGCCTACTGAAATGAGATTTTCTTATTCAAACGGGGATAGCAGGTCCATTCTATGTGTCATACTTGATCATTTCGCGATATTGCCATATTTTTGCTGAAAGGATTTAGTAGAGAACATCGACAATAAAGCTCGCAACTTTTGGTCGCTAATAAAAAAGCCTTGCCTTTACCGGAAGTAGCAGACGATGTGCGCGTGACGTCACGGGTTGTAGGGCTCCTCACATCCTCACATTGTTTACAATCATAGCCAGCGGCAGCTAGAGCGATTCAAACGAGAAAGCGACAATTTCCCCATTAATTTGAGCGAGGATGAAAGATTCGTGGATGAGGATATTTAGAGTGAAGGACTAGAAAAAAAAAAGTTAAAAAAAAAAGGCGAGGGCAGTGAGAACGATTCAGATATTAGACACATTTACTAGGATAATTCTGGAAAATCCCTTATCTGCCTATTGTGTTATTAGTCTTTTAGTGAGATTATAAAGTACCTAAAAGTCGGAGGGGTGTGGCCACGGGTGTGTTGACCCAGAGTCTCTGAGGGAAGTCACACAGCTGCAGCAAGACGGAAGCTCCGCTGATGTCTCCGGTAAGAGCTGACTTATTACCACAATTTTCTCACCAAAAACAGCCGGTTGACATTTGGTCAGTATCCATGTTGGCTTGACCGCTCTGATCCATAGTAAAGCTTCATCTTCGGGAATTTTAAACAAGGAAAAACCGACTGTTTGTGTGGCTAAAGGCTAAAAGCTTCCCACCTCCATCTTTCTACTTTGACTTCTCCATTATTAATTGAACAAATTGCAAAAGATTCAGCAACACAGATGTCCAGAATACTGTGTAATTATGCGATTAAAGCAGACTACTTATTGCTTGGATCGGGCTGGAAAATAATGTCCGCTACAACCCGAGCCGTCAAACGCACGCGTCATCATACGAGTCATCATACCGCGACGTTTTCAACAAGAAACTCCGCGGGAAATTTAAAATTGCAATTTATTGGCATGTGTTGCAATGTTAATATTTCATCATTGATATATAAACTATCTGACTGCGTGGTCGGTAGTAGTGGGTTTTAGTAGGCCTTTAATATAGTTGTCTTCTCTTTCTTCCCCTCCATTTATCGGATTTCTT
Source organism: Nerophis ophidion (assembly GCF_033978795.1). NCBI lineage: Eukaryota > Metazoa > Chordata > Actinopteri > Syngnathiformes > Syngnathidae > Nerophis > Nerophis ophidion. The sequence continues at coordinate 31,484,728 of NC_084626.1, forward strand.
TTGTTTTTCAATTTATCATTAAATGTATGTATTATTGCATTTGAGACAATTATATTGTTGATAATAGAGGTAATTATTGTTATTATTCATTATCAATAGTGCTATTTCTATTAGTATTTGTATTGACCATTTGTGGTGTAATGATGTTCATCGCCCGGAAAAGGGTGGAGTGCCATCTCCGGGTTGGGGAGGAGACCCTGCCCCAAGTAGAGGAGTTCAAATACCTCGGAGTCTTGTTCACGAGTGAGGGAAGAATGGAAAGTGAGTTCGACAGGCGGATCGGTGCAGCGTCTTCAGTAATGCGGACGTTGTACCGATCCGTTGTGGCGAAGAAGGAGCTGAGCCGGAAGGCAAAGCTCTCAATTTACCGGTCGATCTACGTTCCCATCAACACCTATGGTCATGAGCTTTGGGTCATGACCGAAAGGATAAGATCACGGGAACAAGCGGCCAAAATGAATTTCCTCCGCCGGGTGGCGGGGCTCTCCCTTAGAGATAGGGTGAGAAGCTCTGCCATCCGGGGGGAGCTCAAAGTAAAGCCGCTGCTCCTCCACATCGAGAGGAGCCAGATGAGGTGGTTCGGAAATATGGTCAAGATTCCACCAGAACGCCTCCCTAGGGAGGTGTTTAGGACTATGTCTCCCGGCTAGCCTGGGAACGCCCCGGGATCCCCCAGAAAGAGCTGGATGAAGTGGCTGGGGAGAGGGAAGTCTGGGTTTCCCTGCTTAGGCTTCTGCCCCCGCGACCTGACCTCTGATGAGCATAAGAAGATGGATGGATGGATGAATGGATGATGTTCATTGTCATTTCTATATTACTATTTATTTCACTAACTGTGTCTATGCTATCACTTTTACCATCATATTTGTACATACAGTATCCTATTTGCTGATGTTGTTTTATTTTTGTTGTGTTTGCTGTTGTTTTTGTGTCTCTGTCTTATCCACGTCTTGTCCCCGCAATTTCCCCCTCTGTCTTCCTTGTTTACTCTTTCTATCCCCTCCTGCTCCAGCCTGGCTGTACCAGATAATGATATACATCCATTCTAATAAAGTCGAATACAAATAAGACAACAAGAAAGGTATCCCACACTTGTCTGTTGTAAAGCAAATTTATACAGCCGATATGGGCATCTACATCAACTATATGATTTGCCTGAGTAGCTGGACAGGACAAAGAAAAACCCCAAAAGATTTCAGTGAACAAACCATTTGGGCATATCATGTTCAAGTGATCACAGCTGAAGAAAAAGGGGATATAACACTACCTTTTACACCAGACCTGAGCAAAATATGGCCTTTAAGATAAGCTAACGTTTCTAAATATATTTATAAACCTTTAATATCAAAACTATGGATGTGCGGCACCATATTAAAATTTCCATAAGTCTTGAACTATTGAAAATATTCCAATCATTGGAATCTGTGCTTTTGAGTGATATACAGGTTGTTATGGTAATCGACGTCACAGCAGCTCCAGGCAGACGAGGCATCAAGCAGAGTTAACGCGTTATTATCGCGTTGACTTTGACAGCCTTAATATATGTTGTAGCGTTGGACAGGATTCTTTAAAAGTCTCTACTCAAAGATGTCAAGAAATGCTGACACGCTATACCATGGGTGTCAAACTCTGACCCGCCGTGTAATTTCATTTGGCCCTTGAGGCCATAATAAATTACCATTAGAGCTGGCCCGCCGGTATTATACAATGGCGGTGCCGCTGTATCAGGGCATTCAACGCTAATTCTCATACTTGCCAACCCTCACGATTTTTCCAGGAGAATCCCGAATTTCAGTGCCTCCCCCGAAAATCTCCCGGGGCAAACATTCTCCCGAATTTCCACCCGGGCAACAATATTGGGGGCGTGCCTTAAAGGTACTGCTTTTAGCATCCTCTACAACCTGTCGTCACGTCCGCTTTTCCTCCATCCAAACAGCGTGCCGGCCCAGTCACGTAATATAGGCGGCTTCTACACACACACAAGTGAATGCAAAGCATACTTGGTCAACAGCCATACAGGTCACACTGATGGTGGCCGTATAAACAACTTTAACACTGTTACACCACACTGTGAACCCACACCAAACAAGAATGACAAACACATTTCGGGAGAACATCCGGACCGTAACACAACATAAACACAACAGAACAAATACCCAGAACCCCTTGCAGCACTTACTCTTCCGGGACGCTACAATATACACCCCCGCTACCAGCAAAACTCGATTTTGCATGTCACTATAAAGTTAAATAAGCTTTGCTTGTTCAATATTCAATGCAAAACTAGTTTGGGTCCCTATTAAAAGGTTAAGTTATTCAACTTTGGCCCCTGGCTTTGTTCAGTTTAGAATTTTGGCCCACTCTGTATTTGAGTTTAACACCTCTGCGCTATACGATCATTACCAGATTTAATGATCATGTTCATTTTGAACACATACACACAAGTGAAAGCAATGCGTATTTATTAAACAGCCCCACAGGTCACACATATGGTGGCCGCATAAACAACACTAACACTATCACAAACATGCACCCCACTGTGAATCCACACCAAACAAGAACAACAAACGCATTTCCGGGGGAACATCAGCACCGCAAAGCAACATAAACACAACAACACAAATACCCAGAACCCCTTGTAACAGCAACTCTTCCGGGACGCTACACAATCAATACATACATCAGAGTTTGTACACCTTTTTCCATGGCCAAATTCAAGCACTTTTTAAGGAATTTCAATATCAATTTCCCAGTTTTTCCAGTACCCTTCATGAGGCAAAAACCAGTGTGAATCAATCCTTCAAGCCTTGTTGTTTGAGGTCACCAAATGCTGTCCGTAGGAAAACTACGGAAAATCTGCTAAAACCTAAACCCAGTTATCATTAAGTGAATGGGGCATAGAAAATCAAGCAGTGTTTCTGTAAACTATTCACTGTCATTGGTGTTTGTCAACATGTCTCCATTTGTGTTGTTTTCAAATTTCTTGTTCTTTTTCTTACTTACAGCACTCAATGACATTGAACAGCGCGGATTGATTCACACCGTATTTGTGCTTGTAAACTGCATAATGTGATATAATTGCACGCACCCTCAACATTTCAATTTCACTCATTTATTAACTAAACTGTTCCACATTATTACAAGGATAATAAATTAAAGGAAAATATTTAGTTTGTTTCACAACACCTCAGTCACCTTTCATTAAGCATCTCTAGCCTTATAACTTTGGCTATGATAACAAATCGATTTTTAGTTGAGTGAAGTTCAATCAATCAATCAATGTTTATTTATATAGCCCTAAATCACTAGTGTCTCAAAGGGCTGCACAAACCACAACATCTTAAACATTATCATTTATCATTGACAAACGCTGGCTTTTTTCCTTTCATAGCTCGTAATAACTGTCCGTAATTAACATGTGATCTAGCCTTGATCTCACAGTTTAGGTCTGGCACGTACCAAAAAGTTACAAAACAAAACTTTAGCTAACATTAGTTAACTTGTAAGGTTACTAATCTCTGGTTTACCTTTCATGTGACTCGAGAGTCCCATTGCGAAAAGTTGGATTTCCTTTGTGCATACTTTGCAGCAGGCTGCACGTGGATTTGGTCCACATTTTATCCAAAGGTTGTATTTGTCATTTTCCGCCCAATATTCATTAAAACGACAACCTCCCGGCATGATGGACCGATGCACCACTGTCCTCTTGGGGGCGATATGACGACAACCTAATGTAAGGGCTTGTGCAAAGCCAACAGACCAAGATTGTAGCTCTCTTTTTCAAAGAAACTTATTTTATTTGTTTCCATTTTACAAATAGCCCATTGAGGGCTTCACGGTGGCAGAGGGGGTTAGTCCGCCTGCCTCACAATACGAAGGTCCTGAGTAGTCCTGGGTTCAATCCCAGGCTCGGGATCTTTCTGTGTGGAGTTTGCATGTTCTCCCCGTAAATGCGTGGGTTCCCTCCGGGTACTCCGGCTTCCTCCCACCTCCAAAGACATGCACCTGGGGATAGGTTGATTGGCAACACTAAATTGGCCCTAGTGTGTGAATGTGAGTGTGAATGTTGTCTGTCTATCTGTGTTGGCCCTGCGATGAGGTGGCGACTTGTCCAGGGTGTACATCGCCTTCCGCCCGATTGTAGCTGAGATGGGCACTAGCGCCCCCCGCAACCCCGAAGGGAATAAGTGGTAGAAAACGGATGGATGGATTGAAATAGCCTATTGAGTCAGACTGCCGAGCATTTACAAGCACCTAACCCAAAATTCAAGCATTTTTCAAACCTTTAAAACACAACATTAACATTTAATTTTCAAGGTTTTCAAGCATCTGTATTAACCCTGATACGTACATACCTCAAAGCCTGGATAAGCGACATTCCTCTAGGCCAGGGGTCGGCAACCGGCGGCTCCGGAACCGCATGCGGCTCTTTGATCACTGTGATGTGGCTCAGTTGCTAAATTGCCGACCCCAACGATTATTCCGGGAGGTTTCCGGATTTTAGTGCCTCTCTCAGAAATCACCTGGGGATAACATTCTACAACTTTCGCGTGGACTTCAATATTGAGGGTGTGCAGTGATGGTAATCGCTTTAACCTAATCTACAACATGTCGTCACGCCTGCTTTTACACCCCGCGATCTGCATGCAGACTGGTCACATTTTATATTCAGCCTCTGTTAACACACGAAAGTGACTGCAACGCATACTTAGTCAACAGCCATACAGGTTACACTGAGGGTTGTAATATAAACAACTTTAACACTCTTACTAATATGTGCCACACTGTGAACCCACACCAAACATGAATGACAAACACATTTCGGGAGAACATCGGCACTGTAACACAACATAAACACAACAGAACAAATACCCAGAATCCCATGCATCCCTAACTCTTCTGGGCTACATTATACACCCCAGCTAGCACCAAACCCCGCCTCCTCCCCAACCCCGCACACCTTAACCGACGCACATAGAGGGTGTGGGGATTTGGTGCTAGCGGGGGTGTATAATGTAGACCGGAAGAGTAGGGATGCATGGGATTCTGGGTATTTGTTCTTTTGTGTTTATGTTGTGTTACAGTGCCGATGTTCTCCCGAAATGTGTTTGTTAATCTTGTTTCGTGTGGGTTCACAGTGTGGCGCATATTAGTAACAGTGTTAAAGTTGTTTAAACGGGCACCCTCAGTGTGACCTGTATGGCTGTTAAACAAGAATGCCTTGCAATCGTTTGCGTGTGTCTGCAGAAGCCTCATACGACCTGTGACTGGGCTGGCAAGCTAGTTGAACGTGTTGTAGAAGGCGCCAAAGGCAGCGCCTTCATAGGATGCCCTTATTCATGTTGATCGAGGGAAATTCTGCAAACATTGGCGAGAATAGTTGATCTGACACTCGGTAGTCTCTCGGAACATTCGGGAGGGTTGGCAAGTGTGATCCTGTTAAGCGGCATTCATGTAAAACTCACGGGCCCCACTATAATTACGTTTTCAGATTAAGGTGCGGGCCGCGTGTCTGAGACCCCTGCTTTATACATAGCACAAAGTAAAAAAGAAATTCTGTATGCAGTGTTATTTCATTTAAAATTTCAAAAGAGTTTTGTGGCTCCCATTGTTTTCTTTATTTTGTGAAACGGGTCAAAATGGCTCTTTGAGTGGTAAAGGTTGTCGACCCCTGCTCTAGGCCTTCGTTGCATAACACAATTCGAGCGACCTTCCGCCACAATCACTCCCCCTAAGTTTCCTGGTTACTAACACCATGCCGCCCCTTCCACACACACACACACACACACACACCCATACACACACAGCCATTAATTTCGTGTGAGTTTGGGCTCCCTACAGTTGGTAGAGTGTGGGTGTTTTAATAACTAGAGTAATTAATGTCAATGCTCTCTTATAAGGGATGAACTGAGATGTGAAAAATACTCAACTGACTATTAACAGGTGCTGAGAGAAAAAGCTCTTGAATAATCCTTGGATGTATTCCTGTGAGACCAAGCGTGACTTGCATACGTGTGCCTCAGTTTTGTTCCTTTCTCACTACATGAGTAGGAGGGTACATTTTCTGGCATTAACCCTGTGATGAGGGCAACGATTTAACCATGTTTGTTGTGATTTCATTGCACAGGTGCAGTAAATATGTTACACAATATGTCAAAAGTCTACCTTTAAAGGTAGGCAATTACTGTCGTTGTGCCCTATACCACTTAGAGTATGGTATAGGCCAGGGGTAGGGAACCTATGGCTCTAGAACCAGATGTGGCTCTTTTGAGGACTTCATCTGGCTCTCAGGTAAATCTTAGCTGACATTGCTTAACACAGGGCTGTCCAAAGTGCGGCCCGCGTGTCATTTTTTAACGCCCCCACGGCACATTTTAAGAATACAATAAAAAAAAAATTTAAAACATAAAAAGTGGTATAAAAGAGCAAACAGGTGAAATGTAACAAGTAATTGTTGCAATGCTTACTCTTATAACACAAAGCTGCCATGCAGGCTGTTTCTTTCTTTAAAGGGGAACATTATCACCAGACCTATGCAAGCGTCAATATATACCTTGATGTTGCAGAAAAAAGACCATGTATTTTTTTAACCGATTTCCGAACTCTAAATGGGTGAATTTTGGCAAATTAAACGCCTTTCTTTTTATCGGTCTTTTAGCGATGACGTCAGAACGTGACATCACCGAGGTAACACACCCGCCATATTCATTTTCACATTACAAACACCGGGTCTCAGCTCTGTTATTTTCCGTTTTTCTGACTATTTTTTAGAACCTTGGAGACATCATGCCTCGTCTGTGTGTTGTCGGAGGGTGTAACAACACTAACAGGGAGGGATTCAAGTTGCACCACTGGCAAGAAATCTGCCACCAGACCCCCATTGAATTTGCCAGAGTGTCTGCACATTTTACCGGCGATGCTAAGACAGACATGGCACAGATATGTATGCAGATGCATTTGCAACGATTAAGTCAACGAAATCACAAAGGTGAGTTTTGTTGATGTTGTTGACTTATGTGCTAATCAGACATATTTGGTCACGGCATGACTGCCAGCTAATCGATGCCAACATGCTACGCTAATCGATGCTAACATGCTATTTACGCTAGCTGTATGTACATTTGAAACTAGATACCCACATTTAATGCGAAACAAACACTTACCAATCGACGGATTTAAGTTGCTCCAGTGTCACAAGATGCGAAAGTCCTGATCGTTTGGTCCGCACATTTTACCGGCGATGCTAATAAGGCAGCCATGCTAATGGCCACTTCATTAGGTACACCCATGCTATGGCCGAATAGCGTCAATAGCTATTCGCTCAATAGCTTCAATTTCTTCTTCAATTACGTTTTCGCTATCTGCCTCCATACTCCGACCATCTGTTTCAATACATGCGTAATCTGTTGAATCGCTTAAGCCGCTAAAATCAAAGTCTGAATCCAAGCTAATGTCGCTATATCTTGCTGTTGTTTGTATTGGCAGCCCTGTATGACGTCACAGGGAAATGGACAGTCGCATCGCAAATAGCGAAAATCAATAACTTTAAAGCTTTTTTTAGGGATATTCCGGGAGGTGTAAAATTTAGAAAAAAACTTTGAAAATTAAAACAAGCCACTGGGAACTGATTTTTATTGTTTTTAACCCTTTTGAAATTGTGATAATGTTCCACTTTAAAAAAGAATAATGAATCAAAATCAATGTCATTTTGAATTATTGACTTATACAAGGCTTTGATTACATCACATTAAATATTCCACTTTGAGATATTTTGGGGGAAAATGTTGCATATTTTGTGTTTTACCATACAAAAAACTGAGCTGTTTTTTTTTTTTAAAGAAGGCCTAAAACAAACAAACAAAACAAACAACAATAAAACTTAGAATTGACGGATACATCTGAAGTTGATCTCGAGATTATTGTGCTAAAAGTAAACAGTGGAAAAAATGTATAATTTATTTTTAACATTTTAATAAGTAGGACACTTTTGGATCCCCAATTATTTTAGTGTGAATTGTTTTTAAGTGTCATTGCTCAAAAAATAATAATGAATCAAAATCCAATATTAAGGCTCCAATTATTATATAATCTCAAATATCCCACTTAAAAAAGTTATTGGGTGAAAATATTGCATATTTTGTGTTTTTTCCATTTTTTTTTCTAATGTTGATCTAGAGATTTAAAACTTGCATAATAATAAAAATTATAATACTGAATAATGACACATTTTTAATATTTTTTTTGACCAAAACCCTTTGGGGTCCCCGGGATCATAACTGAGTGGAGGCCTAAATGTATATTTTTTTATACTTATATTGTATTGGTTTTTAAAATAAAAATTATGAGAATGGCCCCCGCTTGCTCTGATTTTTCAGTGTGCGGCCCTCAGTGGAAAAAGTTTGGACACCTCTGGCTTAACACGATAATTATGAATAATTCCGCTAGTAAGCACAGAGCTAAAAATAATGTTCAAAATACAAAACATTCTCATGCATTTTATCCATCCATCCGTTTTATACCAGACTTGTTCAAGAAGTCGCATTAATGGTAAGAAGTATTTGATTTATTTTTGGTTAACTTCAGAATAAGAATGTTATTAAAATGAATAAGGGATTTATTACACTCTAAACATGTTGGTCTTACTTAAAAATGCACACATTTAGTTGTATTCAGTGTTAAAAAATATTATATGGCTCTCACGGAAATACATTTTTAAATATTTGGCTTTCATGGCTCTCTCAGCCAAAAAGGTTCCCGAACCCTGGTATAGCCCTACATTGCTGCCTCTGCTCATGGGTACCCAACCTTTGAAAATGTTTGAGATACGAGTAGTCTCTGCTAATTGGTTTGCCTTGAGTTGCAAGTAAAACATGTGGTTTCAGGAAAATCCGCACTGCTGGTTGGCTTAGCACAGGGGTCAGAAGCCCAAAACGTTGAAAGAGCCATATTGGACCAAAAATACAAAATAACCAATCTGTCTGGAGCGGCAAAAAATGAAAAGCCGTATATATATGTCACATACGGAACGCATTTTGGTGCGCGAATGTATCACCCCAGGATGCAGTGGGACCAGACAGGCAGGATTGTCGGTAAGAAGCTGATTTTAATATACAAAAGATAATAGAACACTGGTGCAAACAGAAAAGAAAGAGCGTGCTTATGCACGGAAGCTAACGCTAATATTAGCAGGGAGTCCAAACCGTCCAAAAGCGCGTGCCGAGCGCCCGGTAGCTAAGACGAGACTTAGCAAGCAAAACAAGGACTTAGAGAAATCATACGTGATTTATGCGTGTAGCAAACCATGAGCCAAGAACGAACTGAGGAAGAAGTCAGGCTTAAATACTAAAACAATAATCAAAAACAGGTGTGTGACAGAAAGTCAGTGTAGGTGGAGCAAATGAAGTCGCCATGGTGATAAATACAAACAAGGAAGTGCTCAAACAAAGGGATTGGAAGAGTCCAAAGATAATCAAAAAGGGACTCAAACATAGACTAAAGATGTGATCCGGGAACCGGATCACAACAATATAAGTCTTATAATGAAGGCAACACATGATGTTAGTGTCTATATTAGCTATAATAGCCTAATATCAAAATGACTATGTGTCGCAGGCTGAAGCAAATCTTCGTTGACAGAATGTTGAAATGTGATATTTATTCTATACATTTTTATAACATCAGAAACCATTAGTAAAACATAGGCCACTCAGAAGGTGAGATAACTTCAGGAAATTCCTGGCTTTTAATAACCAAAGGTATAGATTTGTGTCCGAGTTAAAGGAAACGGCAAACTGTCATCTTTTAAAGACACTTATTACAATCTTTGGCAAGCTAGGTAATGTTTGCTGTGGTCTGGAACAACATGGCACACAAACAACTATCAGAAATGCAGCCAATATTACATACAGATAATGTGTTATAAGACATGCAAAACTAAATTATATACAAAGAGGATGAAAGTAAAGGATATTAAATGAGCTCAAATAGACCTACAAATGAGGCATAATGATGCAATATGTACATACAGCTAGCCTAAATATCATGTTAGCATTGACTAGCCTGCAGTCATGCACTGACCCAATATGCCTGATTATCACTCCAACAAGTCCTTTGTGCATTCATGCACAGTATAAAATGTTTGGTGGAAAAAATGAGACGAATACGGAGTGGAAGATTTTACATGTAAACAAACTGTTGCGTCACAGTCAACACAGTCAAGAACCGCCAAAAATAGGAGGATAAAACGATGTTCACCAAATACTCTCATCAGTGAAGCATACACACAAACATATTAATCAGTGGGATTTTTAACAATTGGGAAGGTTTTTGTCATGTTTGTCCTCACACAAAAAACATACTAAAACAAGAAAAAAAAATATTTTTCCATTTTCAATCCTTTTTTAAAAATGCTCCAGGGAGCCACTAGGGCGGCACTAAAGAACAGCTTGTAGCTCGAGAGTCGGGGGTTGCTGACCCCCTGCTTAGCAAATGCTTCAGTGAACCCTTCAAGATCCATCCGACATCCGGTGTCTCACTTGCTCGCATTAGCTGGCTTTTAGATAGATAGCGAGAAAGACAAAGCATTATTTTTCCAAAATATCGGTCCGAAGAAAGTGAGTGTAAAGGACAACGATGAGAAGAAGGAGATGATATGAATTGAATTGCAGAAAGAAATCATGAAAAAACAAGATCGAGGTGCGTGTGTAGCTGCAGAGCACTAACAGGTGTCATCTCTAAAATGTATTATAATTCCAGCTAGGGAAGCTAAAAAAAATTCCTAAACGTAGGATTTTTATCAATGAATATACAGAGAACCTGATGGTGTGTTTGATTACCTGAACAGATTAATCCATACTTATATAGCCTGTATATATTGTGTTTTGAATTAAACTGGTCCTAAAGGTACCTTATTATTATTAATAACATATTTGAATATTACAGTATAGTGCCTCTAATCGCCAGCAGGCAACTGGTGCGCTATTCGCTATCTTGCGACTAGTACCGTTACGTAGCTATCTTAAATAGTAACATGAATGTAATACCATACTTGAAGACTCTGGGTTGAGAGTACCAAACTCCTGATAGCATTTCTTCTATTTTGGTGTTGTTTACTTGAATCATATTGAATGAATGAATGGTTTATTTTGAGCCATGCAAACAAAACAAAAGAATGACATAAAATACAAAATAAATATATATATACATTATTTTTACACCTACATTGAAAACATTACATTTTACAAATCTTTTGTAGATGTCAAGATTGGCTCAAAAGGAAGTGGGAAAAAGTAAACTTATTAGGTCCCACCCCTATACATATATAATATATAATACAATAATATATATAATATAATTCAATTCAGTGGATGCTGCGTAGATGCTATATATTATCTATATATAATACATTTAAATTCACACACACTTACATATATACATATGCACACACACATATATACACAACACACACATATACACAATTTATATATATACATATATACATACATATATATACATACATATATATATATATACATAAATATATATATACATACATATATACACACACACACACACACCTATATAAATACTATATATATATAATAGTATATATAATATAAACTTTTGTCTAAATATTATACATTGCAGTCTCTCATGTGTGACTGCCATCGTATGGCACTTTTATGGTGTCCTTGTTCCGATGATTAACTTGTGTGATGACTGCATTATGCTGATAGTATATATTTGTAGTATGAATTGATTAACATGGACCCCAAATTAACCCTTGGTGTGGTGTTCGGGTCTGTGGGACCCGTTTTCATTTTTTTTATTAAAAGAAAAAATGATACAATTAATTAATTTTTCAAACTGACACTCACTGACTTTGGCTCATTTTCTGTGAAGAACATACATAAAAATACACATTCAATGACCACACACCGTACACCCCCCCCTACACATTTCTATTACATATAAGATGTCCAGGTCCACTAGAAGTGTGGAAATTGATGTTCTGTGCACCACACACACACACACACACACACACACACTGTGATAGCAAAATTACTTGTACTCGTTTTAATTGATGATGTTCTTTGAACGGGTCGCCAAAAGTTGTTTATCGGGCTCAGGAATGTGACACTTAGCAAGAGATCTATTATCTGATCAAGCTGTCTCCGGTGTCTTTGATGTAACATGTGGACTATAGTTGACCTGGGCATGTGTTTTTCCTCTTCCTGACCCCCAACAGAAATTGTTCCCCTTTCCTGAGTGACCTCCCCCCCCTCTGGGCAAACGACACCCTCTTCTTCTTCACAGGACTTTGGGTATTCATTCCACTGGTGTACTGTATGTAAATGAGCATGGAGGGGGGGACTTCTGAGAATGTATAATTGTCATGTCAAATTCTAAAGGAGTTAGAACAAGCTGGAACGAACCGGTGTGTCGTTCTGGTTTGGTCTCGCTTTGCAAAGCTTGTTATTATTTGTTTGTTACTGTAATAAATCATTTTAAAGCTATTTGTCACTAAAGGATCGTCTTTAAGAAATTTCCATGACAACACACACACACACAGACACACACACACACACAGACACACACACACACACACATACACACAAACACACACACACACACACACACACACACACACACACACACACACACACACACACACACACACACACACACACACACACACACACACACACACAGGAGGAGGACATTGTGAAGGTACACAGAACACCAGAGGGTCAAATGTGCGAGAAAATGAGAGCAGACAGTGTTGACAAGCACTGTTGCAACCTTGTGTGGGAACCGCAGGGGCAGAAACACAAAGGAAGAATCTCTGTGGGATGCAGAAACTGGCAGAGAAATTTTCCATGCAGCGTTCATATCAAACACTTTTACGTGAAATACTGAACAGATGTTTATTTGGATAAGGTAAACATCTGTTCAGTATTTTAACATAAAAGTGTTGGATTGAAAGGCATTAAAAAAGCCACAAAATGCAACAGGTCCATCAGACCCACAAACACTGGCTGAGTCAACAAAATGAACTATACACAAGGGTTAAGCAAGTTGAAAAACGTATTCGGGTGTTACCATTTAGTGGTCAATTGTACAAAATATGAACTGTACTGTGCAAACCGTACTGTTTCACATAATGAATTTTCTTCCTTTGCAATCTACTAATAAAACGTTCAATCAATCAATCAATCAATCAATCAATCAATCAAAATTGCTGTCTACATTTCTCTCTTATGTGTGACTGCCATGTTGATGTGTATTTGCGTCATCTATGTTGCTGCTCCTCGATCTTAGCGCTGCTTTCGATACCGTCGATCATAATATTTTATTAGAGCGTATCAAAATACGAATTGGTATGTCAGACTCAGCCCTGTCATGGTTTAACTCTTATCTTACTGATAGGATGCAGTGCGTCTCCTATAACAGTGTGACCTCGGACTATGTTAAGGTAACGTGTGGAGTTCCCCAGGGTTCGGTCCTTGGCCCTGTACTCTTCAGCATCTACATGCTGCCGCTAGGTGACGTCATACGCAAATACGGTATTAGCTTTCACTGTTATGCTGATGACACCCAACTCTACATGCCCCTAAAGCTGACCAACATGCCGGACTGTAGTCAGTTGGAAGCGTGTCTTAATGAAATTAAACAATGGATGTCCGCTAACTTTTTGCAACTTAATGCCAAAAAAACGGAAATGCTGATTATCGGTCCTGCTAGACACCGACCTCTATTTAATAATACAACTTTAACATTTGACAACCAAATAATAAAACAAGGTGACTCTGTAAAAAATCTGGGTATTATCTTCGACCCAACTCTCTCCTTTGAGTCACACATTAAAAGCGTTACTAAAACGGCCTTCTTTCATCTCCGTAATATCGCTAAAATTCGCTCCATTTTGTCCACTAAAGACGCCGAGATCATTATCCATGCGTTTGTTACGTCTCGTCTCGATTACTGTAACGTATTATTTTCGGGTCTCCCCATGTCTAGCATTAAAAGATTACAGTTGGTACAAAATGCGGCTGCTAGACTTTTGACAAGAACAAGAAAGTTTGATCATATTACGCCTGTACTGGCTCACCTGCACTGGCTTCCTGTGCACTTAAGATGTGACTTTAAGGTTTTATTACTTACGTATAAAATACTACACGGTCTAGCTCCAGCCTATCTTGCCGATTGTATTGTACCGTATGTCCCGGCAAGAAATCTGCGTTCAAAAGACTCCGGCTTATTAGTGATTCCTAGAGCTCAAAAAAAGTCTGCGGGCTATAGAGCGTTTTCCGTTCGGGCTCCAGTACTCTGGAATGCCCTCCCGGTAAAAGTTCGAGATGCTACCTCAGTAGAAGCATTTAAGTCTCATCTTAAAACTCATTTGTATACTCTAGCCTTTAAATAGACCTCCTTTTTAGACCAGTTGATCTGCCGCTTCTTTTCTTTCTCCTATGTCCCCCCCTCCCTTGTGGAGGGGGTCCGGTCCGATGACCATGGATGAAGTACTGACTGTCCAGAGCCGAGACCCAGGATGGACCGCTCGTCGGGACCCAGGATGGACCGCTCGCCTGTATCGGTTGGGGACATCTCTACGCTGCTGATCCGCTTCAGATGGTTTCCTGTGGACGGGACTCTCGCTGCTGTCTTGGAGCCACTATGGATTGAACTTTCACAGTATCATGTTGGACCCGCTCGACATCCATTGCTTTCGGTCCCCTAGAGGGGGGGGGTTGCCCACATCTGAGGTCCTCTCCAAGGTTTCTCATAGTCAGCATTGTCGCTGGCGTCCCACTGAATGTGAATTCTCCCTGCCCACTGGGTGTGAGTTTTCCTTGCCCTTTTGTGGGTTCTTCCGAGGATGTTGTAGTCGTAATGATTTGTGCAGTCCTTTGAGACATTTGTGATTTGGGGCTATATAAATAAACATTGATTGATTGATTGATTGATTTAAAAACATGAACATTTGTGGAAAACTTAGGGGGCGGGAGGGGAATACTTTTTTATTTTTAATTAAAAATAACATACCAAAGACAAAATATTTACAATTCCCATGCAGAACCTCTGCCGGCCCCATAGGGGTTGCAAATCAAAACAAAAATCAGACTTCAGAAGTACATTTCAATGATTCCAAAAAATGCAAGACTGATTTGTGATACGATATGAACTCTGTCATAGAACATATTGATGCATATTCCACAGCACCCCTGTAGACTGAAATATATACATATATATTTTAAATGTTACTTACTCTGACAAGCATATGAGGGAAGGGTCCTCGGGAATTCTCCGGCACATTGATGGGTGGGATGACCCAGTCCCTCTTCTGTCGCCTCAGTCCATTGGCATAGGAACTTCTCTGATGTTTACGGGCAAACTTGAAGACTCTGGGTTGGGAGTCCCACACTCTTGATAGCATTTCTTCAATGCCAACCTGGAGAGAAACAAAAACAATGAGTTATATCACATCCAATAAATCACATTACAAAACATACTTTTTCCGTTTCAGAAGTATTATTCTGTTGAAAATGTTAAGGGGGTCATATGATGATTTTTAATCCACCGTATTTTCCTGGCCATATGGCAGTGAGCGGGTCTATTCAGGTCTATTTTCATAGAAAAGGCGCATTGAAGGGGTCATATATTTTTTATTTTTTTCTAAATTGAAAACACTTCACCGTGGTCTACATAACATATAATACTGCATAGATTATCTTTTACAAATCATCTTCAAGCCGCTTTCTGACAGTTGCTTCAGGGTGCGCCGTTTTGTGGGCGGTCTTATTTACGTGGCTCACCTTCAGCAGAGTCTTTTCTCTGTCATCTTTGTTGGAACGGTGTAGCGTGCAAGGATGGGAGTGGAAGAAGTGTCCAAAGATGGAGCTAACTGTTTTAATGACATTCAGACTACTTCTATCAACAACGGAGCAGCATCTCCTCATCCGTGGTTCACTAGTGCAATAACAAGGCCCGAAATGAGTCCCGTGAAAAACCGTCCGACCTTGGGTGAATAATGTAAACTCACTACACCAGTATGTTTTAGCGCTTTCATGGCGAGTATACTGACAGATGTAAGTAAGACCTTTACGCTACTTTATATTCGAAATGGCAACAGCTGAGGATAAATGTCTCATAACAAGAAGATAGAGAAAAAGAAGAAGATTATCGACTAAGGAGTCGATGCGGACTACAAAGGCGGAATGCGTGCAAATTTTCCAGACTTATGCAGATCCCAAATACAGATCAGCAGGTAACAGAAGGTAGGGAAACTAGTTTTTGCATAATATTGCAAAACAAAACGCCAGATAATGTCTTACCTTATGCACAAACCATATTAATACTCATATGTTGAAGCACAGTACAATCCATCAAGCGGCGCGGCTTCATAGCTCACCAAAGTCGTACCAAAACATTTTGATAGATTTTTGAGCGCCATGTGTAATGTTCTATATCAGGGGTATCAAACTCAAATACAGAGTGGGCCAACATTTTAAACGGAACAAAGCCGCGGGCCAATGTTGAACAAATTAACCTTTTAATAGTGAAGTGAAGTGAAGTGAATTATATTTATATAGCGCTTTTCTCTAGTGACTCAAAGTGCTTTACATAGTGAAACCCAATATCTAAGTTACATTCAAACCAGTGTGGGTGGCACTGGGGGCAGGTGGGTAAAGTGCCTTGCCCAAGGACACAACAGCAGTGACTAGGATGGCGGAAGCGGGAATCGAACCTGCAACCCTCAAGTTGCTGGGACGGCCACTCTACCAAACAAGATTTGCATTAAATATTGAACAAGCAAGGCTTTTATAACTTTAGTGACATGCAAAATGCAGTTTCAAATAATAATAATAATAATTAAAAGAATATCAATGGCATATCAAATAAAATGCAAATAAACATTTTATGTCTTTTTATCTATTTGCAATTTTCTGAGGTAAATATCACATTTTTTCCACAGGCTAATAATAAATTTGAAAATAAAATAACAATAATTAATGAACCAAACATTCAAGCCTTGAAGTAACAAGAGAAAATGCATGAATAAAACGTTAATTATTGGTCAGTTTGCTGGAAGTTTCCCAGAAGAGTTAGTGCTGCAAGGGTTTCTGGGTATTTGTTCTGTTGTGTTACGGTGCGGATGTTCACCCAAAATGTGTTTGTCATTCTTGTTTGGTGTGGGTTCAGTGTGGCCCATATTTGTATCAGTGTTAAAGTTGTTTATACGGCCACCCTCAGCGTGACCTGTATGGCTGTTGACTAAGTATGCCTTGCATTTACTTTTGCGTGTGTGTGTGTGTGTAAAAGCCACAAATATTATGTGACACGCTGTTAGTATGGAGGAAAATTGGACGTGACGACAGGTGGCAGAGAAGTCTAAAGGCAGTGCCTTATATGCACGCCCCCAATATAGTTGTCCAGGTGGAAATCGGTAGAAATTCGGGAAAATGGTTGCCCCAGGAGATTTTCAGGAGGGGCACTGAACTTCGGGAGTCTATCGGGAAAATTAGGATGGTTGGCAAGTATGAGTATTAGCGGTGAATGCGGTGTTACAGCGGCACCGACACTGTATAACACCGGCGGGCCAGCTGTAATGCTAAATTGATATTGCCTCAAGGGCCAAATTAAATTACACGGCGTGCCAGATTTGGCCCGCGGGCCAGAGTTTGATACCCATGTTCTATATTTTCAATAGAACATATAACATTTTGGTGTTGTTTACTTGAGCCATATTGCAGTCTACACATATATATTATGTGTGACTGCCATTATATGGCAGTCTACGCATATCTCTTATGTGTGACTGCCATCTGCTGGTCAAACTTATCATTTCACCATGCATCAAACAAAATAGCTTTGAGGTCGGTAAGCACAACCAACATTATTCCGTACAAAAGGCGCACTGTCGAGAAAAGGCAATGATTTTTCAGTGCGCCTTATAGACCAAAAAATATGGTACATGTGAAACACCTCGTTGTGGTCTCCAAGGCAAAATGTTCCATAAATGTTATTATACAGACCATCTTCAAGCCGCTTTCGGACGGTCTCTTCGGAATGTGCCGTATTGTGGGCGGTCTTATATTAAGTGATGTAGTTTTTAGCCCTTCCATAACGAGTCTACAAACAGATTGTTTTGCATGCATGTGGAAGCCAGTCTGCTCCTCCACAACCAGAGGATAGAGACAAGCAAGGAATTTATTGACTACAACCGGATGAAAATGCCATAAAACAGGTACCATTTTTTTCCCTACTGTTGGCAGAAGCTCTGTGCTCTTGTGTCATCCTGTTGTGTTCTTAATGTTTCCCTCTTGCTTTCATGTGGGGTTTTTTTTTTGCCGTTTGGTTCGGGACCCTCAGGGACTAGGCGACAAGGGGTGGCACTTTTGTGACTTGTGCGGTGCTTTTGTTTGTGGACTTCCGGATCCGGCTCTCAGGAGCCATTTGGCCATGGAGACCAGCTGCCGGGTCTTTGCCACACCAGAGTCTGTTTGGAGAGACTGGAGGAGATGCGGATAAAGAGACAGGGCTGGTGCTGAGCGCCGGGACGGACAAGCGTCACAGTGAATGAGCAGGTATCGGACACTTCGGTCTCCTTAAAGCGCATCCTCTTGCCGATTGTATTGTACCATATGTCCCGGCAAGAAATCTGCGTTCAAAAGACTCCGGCTTATTAGTGATTCCTAAAGCCCAAAAAAAGTCTGCGGGCTATAGAGCGTTTTCCGTTCGGGCTCCAGTACTCTGGAATGTCCTCCCGGTAACAGTTCGAGATGCCACCTCAGTAGAAGCATTTAAGTCTCACCTTAAAACTCATTTGTATACTCTAGCCTTTAAATAGACCTACTTTTTAGACCAGTTGATCTGCCGCTTCTTTTCTTTTTCTCCTATGTCCCCCCCTTCCTTGTGGAGGGGGTCCGGTCCGATGACCATGGATGAAGTACTGGCTGTCCAGAGTCGAGACCCAGGATGGACCGCTCGTGTGTGTATCGGTTGGAGACATCTCTACGCTGCTGATCCGCCTCCGCTTGGGATGGTTTCCTGTGGACGGGACTCTCGCTCCTGTCTTGGATCCGCTTTGAACTGAACTCTCGCGGCTGTGCTGGAGCCACTATGGATTGAACTTTCACAGTATCATGTTAGACGCGCTCGACATCCATTGCTTTCGGTCCCCTAGAGGAGGGGTGGGGGGTTGTCCACATTTGAGGTCCTCTCCAAGGTTTCTCATACTCAGTATTGTCACTGGCATCCCACTGGGTGTGAGTTTTCCTTGCCCTTATGTGGGTTCTTCCGAGGATGTCGTAGTCGTAATGGTTTGTACAGTCCTTTGAGACATTTGTGATTTAGGGCTATATAAATAAATATTGATTGATTGATTGATCCTCGCTCATCCATGCGGACTGGACACTGGCCGAGAGTTGGTGGGCGGCCGAGGGTGGAGTCGGCTCTCTTGGTTGCTTTGTTGGGTCTGCTCCTGTCTCTGGCCATGCTCCCCCCTACCCCAGCAGACGATGGCGTGGAACACCGCAGAGTATACGTTTTTTATTTTTTGTTTTACTTTTGTAGCTGTATGTAGAAATGGCTGGTTGCATCAACTATGCCCTTTTAATGTCTTTAATCTCCTTTGTGTCATTTGATGTTTGATGTTTCCCTCTTCCACACATGCTAATGTGTGCTATGGCTACGAGTTTTTCCCCCCTTGGCCTCAGTCTGGATCCCCTTCTCCCCCTCTCACCTTTTTTGTAAGGGGCTCCGGAAGTTGGCAGACCTGTCAGCCAACTTGTTCTGTCTCCCTGTAATGTTTGTCTGCTCTTGAATGGGATTGAACATCCTAATATCCCCTCGAGTATTTCTGATTCTGATTTCTGATCAGGTAAGAAAAGTTGGTTTTGCACCATAGCGCCCCTTTAATGACGTCTTTCCTCATTATGCAAAAATCACAACTACAAATGCTAGGTGTCTGTGAGAGTGCCAGAGAGGCACAATATATATTTTATATGCTGCTGCATCATGTTTTCCGAGGCTCTCTAAAGCAGACTATAGGTGGTTGTTTAAGGTAATGTGCTTTTGCTGCGTTCCTGCAAATATTTTTTTCAGGCAGACAATGCTATCTTGGCACATCTTTGTCCTCAGTGTCACTGCAAACCCCAGTAAACAATGTGACATTTTCCTGTCGGGGTATCATCAGATAAAATGGGTATTGATGAAATGCCGCTGGAATGACAAAGGAGCCAGCCAGGACAGACGCAGGGGGAGAGCAGAAATATTTGTACTTTAATGAACTGCTGTACAATCTACTTTTTTGTGTGCAAGCCAGGTCCCTAAACGGGCACTACATGTGTCCCTTATGTCAGTGTTTTATCAACCACTGTGCGGCAGCACAGTAGTGTGCCGTGAGATACAATCTGGTGTGCCATGGGCGATGATCTGATTTCACCCACAAACCCCGTTTCCATGTGAGTTGGGAAATTGTGTTAGATGTAAAAAAAAATCGGAATGCAATGATTCGCAAATCCTTTTCAACCCATATTGAGTTGAATATGCTACACAGACAACATATTTAATGTTCAAACTGATAAACATATATATTTTTTTGCAAATAATCACTAACTTTAGAATTTGATGCCAGCAACACGTGACAAAGAAGTTGGGAAAGGTGGCAATAAATACTGATAAAGTTGAGGAATGCTCATCAAACAATTATTTGGAACATCCCACAGGTGTGCAGGCTAATTGGGAACATTTGGGCGCCATGATTGGGTATAAAAGCAGCTTCCATGAAATGTTCAGTAATTCACAAACAAGGATGGGGTGAAGGTCACCACTTTGTAAGCAAATTGTCGAACAGTTTTAGAACAACGTTTCTCAACGAGGTTTTGCAAGGAATTAAGGGGTTTTACCATCTACGGTTCGTAATATCATCAAAAGGTTCAGAGAATCTGGAGAAATCACTGCACGTAAGCGATGATATTACGGACCTTTGATCCCTCAGGCGGTACTGCATCAAAAACCGACATCAGTGTGTAAAGGATATCACCACATGGGCTCAGGAACACTTCATAAAACCACTGTCACTAAATACAGTTCGTCGCTACATCTGTAAGTGCAAGTTAAAACACTACTATGCAAAGCCAAACCCATTTATCAACAGCACCCAGAAACGCCGCCGGCTTTGCTGGGCCCAAACTCATCTAAGATAGACTGATGCAAAGTGGAAAAGTGTTCTGTGGTCTGACGAGTCCACATTTCAAATTATATTTGGAAACTGTAGACGTGGTGTCCTCCGGAACAAAGAGGAGTATAACCATCCGGATTGTTATCGACGCAAAGTTCAAAAGCCAGCATCTGTGATGGTATGGGGGTGTATTAGTGTCCAAAACATGGGTAACTTACAGATCTGTGAAGGCACCATTAATGCTGAAAGGTACATACAGGTTTTGGAGCAACATATGTTGTCATCCAAGCAACGTTATCATGGACGCCCCTGCTTATTTCAGCAAGACAATGCCAAGCCACGTGTTACAACAGTGTTGCCCACGTATGCGTTCCTCTCCAAGGTTTCTCATAGTCATCATTGTCACCGACATCCCACTGGGTGTGAGTTTTCCTTG